>NC_051441.1:7764480-7772014 GCF_001649575.2 Kryptolebias marmoratus | reverse complement strand
AAAAAAAAAAAAAAAACAACCAAACAAACAAACAAACAAAAAACAATGTCTGCTTTGCAAATAAATAAAGGCATAAAATGTAAGGCTGTATTTTTCTGCAAGCGGTGTCTGGGCAATTGTAAACTCTCTCCACATGTTTAATTAACAAGGAGAATAAAAGGCAAGCTCTGAGCAGCGAGAGCTTCAGGAGGCAATTTGGGTTTAGGTTCCTCATTTCAGATGCCTGGAATGGTAAGTGCTGAGCGGCTCTCTGTAGCAGCTGGTGAGAGACTGGCTGTGAACAAAGCTCTGATCCTGACTAATGCTCATGGCAGCACTTTATCAGCAGACATCTAATAACACGAGCAGTGAACTGCAAATAAAGCACAGACTCATTGAAAGGAGAGGAACTACAGGAAGCCCATATCTAAGGGGCAACAGTTGCTGCAATAAACAGAATTTGATTGCATGTATCATATGCAAAAAAAAAAAAAAAATTGTTGTAACTGTTTTTTTAGGCTTAGTAAAATTAAAACAAATAAATCAATAGTTCAAGAGTTTTCATTAGAATCTCAGGAATTAAAAGAATATAATTTAATTCTCTTTAATCCAATTACCTATTAGCTTTTATGTTTTTGTCTAAATTAAAAAATTTTTTGCCTCATCACCAAGAATGTTTTATTTCTCAAAACAGTTGTTTCTGATTCAGGTTATGATAAGTGTAATGCAGATGTGTTGTGTGCAGGGTGATGTGCAGGTGTCAGCTGTCAGGTGTACTACCGGAGGATTATGGGTTAGTCTGCACCCCACCCCTATCCTATAATAACATCCACAGAGGTCTGGCCACCTGCTGCCACATCTCAGAGGAGCTTGTTTCTTCCGATTCAAAGGAAGCAGGAAGGCACCAAACTTTAAAAACCTGCTTCCAGCAACAGTAAATCCTGTTCTTCAGCTCAGTAACAACCAGCATTTAACTAAGCCAGACAGAAAAGGGCTGTCACACTGGCAGAATTTAAGTGTTAAATTGACAAGAATACAAGCATATTGCCATCATCTGCTACAAGTTTCACTTTGTCATAAGTGTTTTAGAGCATTCCATATATAGCTAGAAAAAGAAATACACATAAAGCGTAAAAATACCCTATTAAAGCACAATATCATGTTCGAAAAGGCAAAATTTGTTCCACTTTGCAAGCATGAAATAACAGAACACTAAATTTCTTCAATCTGCTCTTTACTATGGACAGATGGTTAATTTCCATTTCGTTTCTATTCCCAGCTGATCCTATTGATGTTCTGCGAGCGCTTGGGCTGTCAGAGAACATGAAGGGGGTGTCCTTGGAGGCTGGTCTCTGCACCAGCAGGAGGGGCACGGAGGAGACGGACCTGGCTTACAAGATCAAAAAGATCCAGCTCAGCGCTCCCACTAAACAGCTATTCCCTGGTAGTGTCTGGACTTTTTTTCTTCTTAAAGACCACATAGAAAATCCTTTCAGTCCACTACAGAAATTAATTCCTTTAAATGGTAGAAAGCACTGAAATATATCAAATTTTGGAGGGGGGTATTCTCTCAGTAAAAGTTTAGAAATATCTCTAAACTCCACTTATTTCTCCTTCTGGGCTCTCAGTGCTTTCATGGGCAATGTTTTTCATCATTATCTTTATTCAGGTCTCACTGGTAGCGAGTGGTGCCTGCATGTTATGAAAATGTATGCTTCCTGCTGTGCTCTGCACTTCATGACTGAACAACTCTCCTTGCCTCTTTGTCTCTCATCTCCCCTATCCATCCAGATTCTAAATTTCCTGAGAATTTTTCATTGATGACTACCTTAAGAGCTACAAAAGGCTCCCAGTTCTTCCTTCTTTCAGTCTACGATGACCAGGGGGTACAGCAGCTGGGACTCGAAGTGGGGCGGTCACCTGTCTTCCTGTATGAGGACCAGCATGGACAACCTACTCCAGAACTATACCCCACTTTCAGGAAGATCAACCTGGCTGATGGAAAGTGGGTAGTATGAGGGTCTTTAACCCCTCTGTTAAATCAGAAATCTTGCTTGCCAAAGGTGAAAAGTGGATAATGTTTTGCCTGTGTGCATATGTTCATTTTTCTGTAGCATTAACAAAATATCTCAAAAAACACTGGATGGATTTTAATGAAACTCTCAGAAAGTAATCACTTGTTGTACATCTACAACTCATTAACCTTTGAAGTCAATCACATTCAAGATGGCTGCACAGCTAAGCAACCTAAGCAAATGCACAAATGTCTATAACTCAGCCTGTTTTATAGATACCAAGCTAAAAATTGGTGTGCTAGTAGCTGAAAGTCATCCCGAATACATACTCTGAGCAATAACTGATTGTATAACATCTGTTCATCTACAACTCATTAAATTTTAGCCACTATGGCTAACTGACTTGACACAGAAATGGTTCTAGCTCATTCAGTTTTACAGATATTGACCTAAAACTTGATGTGGTAGTAGCTGAGCATCATCCCCAACACATACCCTGAGAGCAGTCAGCATCGGTCAGTTTGCCCAGAGTCTCTCGAAAGAATAACATTGTGCACAAAACCCTTCTACTTCAAAATTGTTTATCCTCAGTTCACAGGACTAAACATGTAATTGTCTCTTTTTGTTCTTTCAGATGGCACAGGATAGCCTTTAGTGTGCACAACAAGACTGTGACCCTTTACTTGGACTGTGAGAGGGTTAAGACCCTGGATCTTCTGCGAGGAGATGATGCTGTGGTCAGCACAGAGGGGGTCACTGTGTTTGGAACACGCCTGCTGGATGAAGAACTTTTTGAGGTTTGGTATTTTAAAAGAATCTTCCTAAAAATAAATAAACAGTTTGTTTAAAAGTTCATGCTATTGTTTAGTACACTTCCAAAAAATTTTTTTTATTGTATTTAAACAGATTTTGTGGGCCTGGTTAGACATTTAGTATAAATGAGCAATTTAACTGTGTCATGTTGTGGTCAAACTTTACAGCTAGCTGCCAGTATTTGTGTGTTCTTTGCGGATTTTTGTGTTGACACAAACCAAAAAAACATTACTAAGAATCTAAACTAAGACCCAAACTTTTTTTAGTCTTGTTACAGTCAGATAAGTAAAACAATAATGATTGAAATGTTTCTGTCTAATTTGATAGTTGTAAACCTTTGTTGAAAACTAAACCCTTATGAAGACAATCTTTTGGAATCAAGATTTTGAACTTCTGTTTACAACATTTGTGGATGACCAAAGATTAAATTGCATGTGATCTATATATTACAATACAGCATATGTTAGTCACATCAGTAAAAAGGTAGCACAAGCAGCAGTGCTGAGAGGATTCTTACTTCTGACTTTCAAGCTAAAATGAAAAATCACTTGAAATATGAGGTGACAGGAGTCCCTTGTCAATCAGGAGTAACATGAATAGAAGCAGTGAGAAGAAAAAGATATGTTTCAGAAGTAGCAGGGAGGAGAGAATCTGGTCTCATCACTACCATTACAAAGCCAAGAAATGACGCTGGCTGCAGATACTGTTTGCTGAATGAAATGTGGATGGCCTTTGTTCCATTTAAGCATTAGAAATCATGCTTGACAGAATGTGTTGTGAGGCAACGTATTGTGATAGTCACCCACTTGTAAGACAACAACCTGCTTCATGTGGCATTTTTCTAAAGCGGAAAAAAAGTGTACTGGTATCACTCCCATTTAGGGAGTTTCCAGATCATATAACCTTTTTTTAAAGCTAAAAACCACCTTTAAATGTAGAGCATTTAAATGTGTCCATATCATTATTAGTATGCAGTAAAAACTCACACAAGAAGAATCAAATTAAACTCTTGCAGTCTCCAGTTCCTCATGTTCACTGCTATAACCTTATAAGAGTCAGTCACTCTCAGTATCTTCCCATGACAATACTCAACCTCTTCTCAATTGTCATTCCCAATGGGGCCCCGCTAAATCTCTCACTAACAGCATGAAATTGAGATCAGCTCAAGCTCCTTCCCCTTCCATGTCCTCAGGGCTCAGCGTCTTCTTACTTGTGGATCACGGGAAAAATGGAAAAATAGGGAGAGGCATAAGATATTCAGTTTTGTAACTCCAAAATGTACTTGAGAAAATATAGAAGGCACGTTGTTATCAATTGTTGTCAGTCTAGCAGCAGCAGCAGCAGAGTACCAGTAGCAGCTCAGAAACTCATCTGGTTTATGTGCCAGTTTTCAGTTCTTCCATTTAAATTTGTAAACATAAGATAAAATCTTCTGTTAATGTAGCGTATTATAGTTGACATTACTTGAACAACAAAAAAAACAACAAATTCCTTCATTCTAATAAATGAAACATGTTTTGGTCTTGAAGTTAAATGATTACCTACAGCCTTTCAACATAATTAACAACAGTTGCGCAAATCTTGCCCACTCAATTTCCATCACACTCCATGTTGTACAGTCCACTCATTTCCTTCTCCTCTCTTGCAGACAGTGACAAAATTTTCAGTTTTTTTAACTTTATATCACTCTTGAGTTGAGAAATGTGTCTCCTTGTGGTTCATAAAAATCTGGTGCATTTTGATCTTCACTCCAAAAACCCACCCATGCTCTTATTTATATAAAGAGTCATGAAGATGATGACATCTGATTTGTGGTATTAACTAATACGTTTTAGTTCATCTCTATAATCTGTCATCAGCATCATTCCTTAAATTGATTCATGGATTTTTTTTTTGTGGTCATGTGTATAGGAGCAATAATTCTTGTTTTTTGTGTGTGGAAAGTGAAAAGTCTTCAATTTGCTGATTTCTTTTGAGTTTGTATGTTATTTTGCTCAGCGTCATATGCATTTCTGGCTGTTTATGCTTTATTTAAGCTTTAGAGTCGTACACCTCGGGTGAGGCTGGTACCACAGGGAGAGAAGTCAAGCGGCCTGACCTCTGGGCTTCTATTCCCAGGCCCCGCTTCTGGAGAGGAGGCCAGTGTTCTGGCCCAGTTCTCTTGCCATGGGAGCTTAGCGTGGGAGCATGGGGACTGTGGTCAGCCACTAATGTGCCTATTGCTTCCAGATTGTCTACAAATAAATATAGAAGTTTGTTGTTCAATCTCACTACTTTTTTTTGCATTTGCTGCAAAGCAAACAGCAACACTGCACTGTGTGCCTCCAATATGCTGACTGCACAGATAAGATCTAGTCCAGGATTTAATATCACCTGCCGCCAAAGGAGAAGGCAAAGTGATAATGTTTTTGCTTGTGTCTGTGTGTGTTTGTTTGTCTGTACTGTTAGGAAAAAAACTCATGAATGACTACATGGATTTTATTGGAACTTGCAGAAATGAATTACTGGGTTGATATCTACAACTGATCAACTTTTGGAGTTAGCCCAATTTGAACTGACTTCAAAAGCAAAATAATCTTCATAAATGCAGTCAATTTTACAATTATTAAGATGTGGTAGTAACTGAAAGTGATTCTCAACTTATACTCTCACTGCTAACTGACTGCACAAGATCTGTTTTTAAAGCTATTGGAATCAACTCTGTCTGTTAGCAAAATATGTCATAAATCACTGGATGGATTTTAATGAAACATTGAGAAAATAATCAATGGTAGTACATCTACAACTGATTACTTTTGGAGCAACCCAATTCAAAATGTCTTCCACAGCCAACTAACCATGGCTAGCATAAAAGGGTTATAACTCAGCAACTTTACAAATATTGAGCAAGAATTTGTGTAGTATGGGCTGAGCATTGTCCCAAAGACATCTTTTGAGTGCAACACTTTGAGCAACATCTTTACTTAAGCCATGGCATTAATTTGGTTTAAGTTAACCCTTTTTGTTTGTTAACAAAGTATCTCATGAACCACTGGATAGATTTCAGTGAAACTTTCAGAAAGTAATGAATGGCTGTACAGCTACATTTCAAGTACAAATACATCATGAAAAATCATGGCAGATATTGCAATACTGCAGTAGATTGCAAAAAAATGATATTTTTTAAGGTTTGACCAAAATAGCTATAACTCATCATTTTTCAACATAAGATGATTTTAGGCCAAACCCCTGGAATGGTAGGGAGCAAAAAAAATGCATTACTTCAAAGAATGCAAGGCCTTTATTTTTTATGTATTAGGTCAGATTTTTGAGATGCATTCAAAACAAATAAAGAACCTAAAAATCTTGTTGCTTTTTTATCCTAACAAGGTACAAAAATAAAGATATTTCAGCAGAGTGTACAATTCCTCAGTGAAGGCTCATTTTCTTGTGATATGGTGATGTAGTATGCTTGCTGGCTGCTTTTGCCACACACCTTTCAGGAGACAGCAAAAAAAAAGCAAAGCTGTCACTCTGTGAAACACTAATAAGCCTTTTGCCAACAAAGCTGTGTATAACCTGAGAGCTTTGTGGATTCAGCTGAGGTGTTTTTCTTTTCTGCAAATTTATCCTCTTTAGATGTCCTTGCTCTGTCCTAATCAAAGAATGGCAGTGTCCATATAAGGGTAACACAAGTGTGTAACTTAGAGGACTGAGTCCCACAAGCAAGAAAAGGGGGAATAGGAATTGCCTTGATCTCAAATTGAGATGGGATTAGTTTGGATTAGCTCCCTTTGCTTTTCTTTTGCCCTCTTTGTTTCTCACCTCAGAGTGTAATGATTTTCTTTGCTTTACACTGGCTTTGGACCAAAACAGGAAGGATAACTGACTTTATATGTTTGATGCATTAAAGAAGAGATTGAACAGTAGGTTTACTGTTTTGTGTACAGTGATTTAGCTTTGCATGTGCATGTAAAGTTAATAAAACTTAACTTGAGCTATATTGGAAGATATGTGAACTAGCACAGCAAAACAAAAGAAATGTTATGTTTGCATTTTTTCACCTCTGGCTGCTGAAGCTAATTAAAGGGATTACAATGGGACAACAATTAACACAACATCAAGCAGTTAATCAAACTTAATTCATCACAGATGGCTGCCCTGCTGTCCCTGGATACCGTTTCACCTGGCAGTGTGTTTACTCTGAGCTGTCACTTACAATGATTCAGTTCACTAATTTAATCAAAATCTTGTCAAACACTTTGCCGTGTGGCTTTGTATATTTTGTTCTACATAAATTAGTTCTGCAGGTTGTAATAGTTTTTTTTTTCCCTCAGTTTTAAAACATAGATTTTTTTAGGTAAAATTATAAGGGTTCTCATGAATTGTTTGTACCTAAATTAATTAGCAGTTATTATTAACTTCAACCTAAAAAATGATTTTGTGTTGCTATTTGAAGTGTTGTGTTCTTGTTAAATTAGTCCATGATAAGTATCTTTTATGTCCAAAGCATGAATCTAAAACTCCTCTAGTTTTTTTAGTGCCACAAAGAGTTGTGTTGCCTTATGTGAAGATGCTGAGTGAAAAGACACTAAAGCTGGCAGAGACTGTGGGCTCAGTGCTGCAGGGTGTAGCAGTGCTGTCTCTGCACATGTTTGTAAATATGCTCTGGCTATGCCTGCAGGGCATGATGGGAAATTAAAGGTCCTGACAGGGCAGGAGTGTGTGTGTGTGTGTGTGTGTGTGTG
>NC_051441.1:7735950-7764450 GCF_001649575.2 Kryptolebias marmoratus | reverse complement strand
GTGGGGGTGGGGTGGGGGGGGGTGTCACTTTTTGACTGTTTCTTGTATAAAGTCAGGTCACTCTTCAACATAAGGAAGCACTGTGGGGAATATTTACTGACTCTGTACTGCTGATCTCTGTTTGATCTCCAACACATTGTGATTTAAATACGTCTATACAGTGTCTTTATCTGTGTTTGTATTGTGGAAGTGCATCAAGGAAACTGGCTATGAATATTATTAGTTTCATATGTTTTGTTTTTTTTCAAAATATCTCTTAACTTTGCAGCAGCACCCCCCTGTTTTTGCCAGTGCTTTGACAAGATGATTTCTTATTGACTTCTTCATTTTCAGGGAGATATTCAGCAGCTGATGATTCTGGAGGACCCCCAGGCTGCTGCCAACTATTGTGTCAACTATATACCAGACTGTGACTTTGCTTTGCCACACAACATTCAAGCTCCCAGCCAGCAAGAGGTCAGTAGAGAGAAAATAATAATATAATAATATAAAAAAAAAACATATATTTGAACAGTTCTTCCAGTTTATATGATGTCAGTTAACAGCCAAGACAAAGTTTTTCTTCTAGAGTTTGTTTGGTAATTGAAACTTTTATTCATTATTTAATGTTAAGGTGAAGCAGCTTCTATTTATTGCACCCATGTCTGAGTCCTTCTGGCTGTTAGAAGCACAAACACACCTGACAACAGGGCTCCAAATGTGTTCCAGAATGTGTCTGCAAAACGAAAATTTAGATCTAAAGAGAGAATAGGCCATCTGTTAAAAGCATTAGTATTTTCTGTACATGCAGCCACAAGGAAGCATTTTGAATATCAGGTGCTCATTTGGCAGCGCACACACTCACACACAGACTGAGATAGTGCAGATAACAAGAAAGACTATCCAAAAAGAATAAACTTCCCCACATACACAGTGAGCCAGAAGCTTATGACTCAAACCGGATATAACACCTCATCTTTTCCTTAAGGCATGTAAAAAAAATTATCTATCAGGGATGTGGATGGTTATATATGTCTTTGGTGATGTATGAAAGCGATAAGAAGAAAGGAAGCAGGTATTTGCATGTTTGTGTGTGGTGTGTGTGTATCTGTGGAAAGGTTTCAGGGAATACACATTTTTAACACAGCACTTATGTGTTGTGTAAGTGCACACGTCTTGATGTGGCTTGTCACTGATAAAACAATGGAGTATGAGGCCGTTTCAGCGGTCATCCAGCTGGCTTTTATATAACTACAGCTGAGTGATGAGCTCTCAGTCCAGAGGATGTCCACATCTGTCAAATGACTGACCTACTTCTCATAAAATTCTCACTCATTGACCGTGTTTACAAGTGGATCTAAATCATGTTGTGTCTTTCACAGACTTGGCCTTCGGCATCACTTTCAGACAGAGGCCATTCATATAACTGATGTGCAATAGGGATCACTTTGGTAGATGATACAGCTCATATTTATTAACTGCTATAGTACAATAATAACTAATAATTTTGTACATAAAATCAGATTAGAGTAACCTTTGATCACACAAGTAAATGTTGTTCACATTTTACAAAGGAAAGTGTTTATTCCTTTTCAGATCACATGGGTAACATGTCACAGTAGTTTGATCTTTTTGTAGCAGGCTATGTCCTTTATTATGTTCTCATTCACAGCAGTGTTTATTTTCCCCCTCTTTGTGCTGATTTGCATTCTACTTTTTTATGAAAGCACTTCCATCTTGAGTCTGATGCCTTGATGCAAAGTGACGAACCAGCTGAACAAAAGAAGGTCTCCAAAACGGGCAGGAGAGAGAAAAAGAACAAAAAGAAGAGGGACAAAAGTTCTCGAGGAAAACGCAAAGGCAAGGGCAAGAAGGGGTCCAGAAAGAAAAAGCATGAAGAGGAGGGTGTTGAGGAAGGCTTCCTTAGAATATCTACAACTCTGCCAGAGTTTCAGACACAGGAACCCTTCCAGCCCACAGATCTTCCAGACATTAGGAGCACCCTTACAACAGTCGTTCTCACTCAAGCTTTTGACAGAACCATCATGGAGATGTCCACACATAAACCCGACTTCACAACTGAGGCTCCCACTGTGGTGCCCAGCATACTGCCTGTATCCAGGGTTACCAAGGAGGTAGACAAACTTACCAGTAGATATCATCCTCTTCAAACCCCTCCCACCATTCCCAGTTCTAACCAGTCACTGCCCTGAAACCTTCTAACAGTAGTGAGCACCTCTTTCTCTTCTCACCATTTTAGCTGCTTATCACCACTAACCAGCACCATCCTAATCATCACCTCCTCTTCATCATTGCCAGAAAATGTATGCCTATGACTTATATTCATAGCAAATCTAATAATTCCTCTGTCTTTGTCTGACATACAGTATAGTTCTTTTTGTGTGCAGAGTTAGAGATTAATTGTTCATTCTAAAGGTTATCAAAGATAAATAAATGTACTGTGCTTGGGCGTGGATAATTATTTATATGCCACAATAATTCTATGCAGACATGTTTTAACTTCTTACTAAAATGACAACAGAAAATTTCTGTATATTTCCTTCATATTTACTGTTTGTCAATTTGCCAAATAATCTTTTTTTTCTTCTCATACTGTTTCTGTGACTGTTTCAGTTTTCTTCACAGCTAGTTAATTAAACTCCAGCTTTGTAATTACCTTCACACCTGCTAGACTGTTTCTCAACAAATTTTCAGTAGACCATCTTGTTTTCTTAACATTTTTTTGTATGTTAAGAATGTGCCTTCACAGGGAGCCATTGTTTACCTTAGATTCACTTAAATCTGTGCATTGGCCTGCAGGAGGGCACACCACTGGAGAAGGCAGTGGTGGTGGAGTATGAAGATGGTCTTTACAGAGACCTGTTTGAAGATTTCTCAGTTTCCACAGTAACTGTGAGCCCAAATGTTACTGAACATGAGGTTGGTCAAATCAAACACAAGAGGTACTTACAGAGCAGAACAGAACCCCCCCCCCGAGAGGTTATATTAGTATTCAATGCCAAGTTTTTGACTCTTCAACAGATTTTTGAATATGAAGATTTCAAGAATGACACAGAGTTGGAGTATGAAGAGTATGAAATCTACGAGGATGACTTTGACTTTGCAGAACGAGAAAGAGCGGAAACATTGAATGTCGAGGTAAACCTCAATTAGGGGTCATGTCTTAAGTTGTTTATGTCAAGTGATTTCTGACTGCACACATCTTTTCATGTGTTTCTCCACTTCAGGCTACACTCAGAGCAGAAAAGGGCCAAAAGGGAGAGACAGCTATTATTGAACCGGTGAGCTGCTGGAGGGCTTTAATAAATAGCCTGGCAGTTCTAGTCATGAACATGGGCATGATTTCATATCCTTTGAATTGACATTACATACAGTTTGTGCTTGTTTCTAGGGTCTTTTAGTGATAGGACCCTCAGGTCTACCAGGACCAGAGGTAAGCCAGTTTTATTTATTTTTTTATTTTTTTCTGAACCATCGTGATCAGGTCATATGTTGACAATTTTGATAGTTACCATTACTACAATGGTCATAGAAACAGCAATATGGCTCTTAGGGGGGAGAAATGCCAATAATATTGTAGATCCCTGCAGCCTCATAATCACAGTGGAGTGATTTGCATAAATTGATGTTTTTAGACATTTATGAACAGAACATGAGGCAGTCACTGCATCATTAAAAAAACCAAGTATAGCAGAAGATTTTAAATGGATTTTTTAATCTACACAATAAGATGTCCATATTCTTATATGTTTGTTTGAATCCAGTTAATGTTTCCATTTTAGGGGCTCCCTGGACCAGCTGGACCAACAGGTCCTCCAGGACCTAGAGGAGATCCGGGTGAACTGGTGAGTGAGGGTTCCTACACTGAACTTGTTCAAAGACTGACTGTTATGGTTTAATTGTAGTTAAGACTGGCCACTTTACCTTAGATTTAGATACTGTGAATATACCTGTGAACCCCAACTGAAACATATTTTTGAAACATTGTGTCCTCCTGAATCTGTGATCCAACAAACAGGAAGCTGTAAACAGCATAATTATTATTTTCATTGTGATCATAAAGATAATAATTTAGAAGTTATTTCTACAGATTGACTTTTTGTCAGTTAGTTGACAAAAAGACACATTAGTTTTAAACACAGCCTGTCTTCTATTCAATATTTGTTCATACAAGCCTGTCTGAACAAAGAAAAACAAATAAAAATAAGTGTACCACAACACATAATGTTATTTTCCAAATTTTTTATCCCAACCCATGCACATGAATACAAATGATCAGTGCTGCTGAGTTAGTTTTTCTGATCTGCAGTGGCAGATGGGACATAACATCTGCCAAAGCGAGCTCCTTTCCAAACAAGTCCTGACTTACATTCATTTCCTGGAGATTTGCCCCAACCGTAAGAACTGTTCTCTAAGTTTTAACCCTAATCCTAAGCAAAGCAATTATTTTAAAATCATTTCATCATTTTCATTATTGCTTTCTGTTTTCAAAATATTGATGGATCCTCAGAACTGGAGTACACACAAGTTCATTAATGAATTATTTTGCTTGTTTCCTGTCCTCTATTTTAGGGTCCCCAAGGACGCCCTGGTCTTCCTGGGGTTGATGGAATCCCAGGTCCTCCAGGAACCCTGCTGATGCTACCAGTATGGTTTTCCAGCATACTGACAAACTCACAAATACACACACTGACAATGTTTTTTTGTTTTTCATTACATGGTGTAGTACCATGACCACAAGGGGGGGCTGTGTGATTGAACTTCATTTACATTTAGGGGAATCCTACAGTGGGATTTAACCTCTCTTTTCATTGACACCAGTTTCATTATGGAGGGGATTCACAAAAGGGGCCAGTGGTGTCCCCCCAGGAGGCACAAGCACTAGCTATCCTGCAACAGACCAAGGTAAATTTCACTGAAACCTCCACTTTAAAGCCATATTATTACTTTATATCAGCAGTGATGACCAAATAGAAAGTTTATGTTGAATGAGTATTATTTTGATACACACAAAAATGAAAAATATTTGGTTTAGCTACATAGAAAACAAATTATCTACTGAGTTCTCTTTTTCTTTTTCTTTTTTTAGATGTCACTTCAGGGGCCTCCAGGTCCAATGGGTCTTACAGGACGACCAGGCCCGGTGGTAAGGCACTCTTCTGACTCAGACCAAATTTGTACCATACCTCAAGGGTTCCTCCAACCTCTAACCTCATTACTGCAATCTGTCTGACCAGTTTCAGGCTTTATGCTCTTCTTTCTCTTCAACCTCCTAACCTCACCTCATCATTATACATGTTTACTGTGTGCTGAATGCTTTAAGAAATGGCATACTTATTTTTGGAAAAACTGAGGAAATATAACATGTAGAAGGTGTTTTAGGAGATTTGTTATCAGCACAATATATTTAACCTGGTCAGGTAAAATTGCATTTCGTTTGATTTGTAGGGTGTTCCAGGTCCATCTGGGCTTAAAGGTGACCTGGGAGACAACGGACCGCCTGTAAGACCAAAGCATTTATTTCTACATCACTTTTAGTTTCCATCACACTTATTTTTTAAAGAACAGAATATTGATTTTCTTTTGTGTTCTCATCTATCTTTTCACATCCTTTCCTATTTGTTTTGCTGTCTTTGTTGGGTTTTTTTTTTTTTTTTTTTTTTACATATATAGGGACTTCGTGGTTTGCCAGGTCCCCCTGGGATTAATGGAAAGCCAGGCAAGAGGGTGAGATATCTTGAGTAATGAGGAGTTCCAAGCTAAAAAAATTCCATCTGCATACTGAAAGAAAAGCATGCAGTGCTTAATGTACTATAAAGTAGAACCTATGTTAACTGGGTTGAGTGTTTTGCAGGGACGTGCAGGTGTAGACGGAGGTCGTGGAGCTCCAGGTGAAACAGGTGCAAAGGTAAACTCTAACAGATCTCACTGTGCTGTGCTTCACCATGAACCCACTGATTTTTGTTGCAGTTAATTGGTAAGGCCTTTGTGGACCATGAACTCAGCAATATTATCTGTGTTTGTGCAGGAAGGTTTACAACAATAATCAACTATCTCCACTTGCAAGTGTAAGCCTTTGGGTATTGAGCAGCCTCCAGCTTATTATATGTTATTGACAACAAGGCAACTCTATACATAACAGCTGCAGGAGGAGCTTACTAAGTAAATCAGTCCCCACATGCTGGTTATGACTGAACAGAGTCTTTATCAGTCAAAGCAACATTTTAGCAGACCTACAGCTAATCTAAAAGCTTTTTCTCCAAGACGCACAGAGCAGATGGGAGGCTCTACCAGGGGAGACCTTAACTACAATTGTGCTAATGTTTACACACTGCAACATGTGACTATGTGTGTGTGTATTCTAGGGGTTAATGCGCTTGTTTCTCTTTAACGTCTCAGGGTGACAGAGGCTTTGACGGTCTGCCAGGTCTCCCAGGAAACAAGGGACACAAAGTGAGTTTGGTTTTGTAATTTGACATTGTCACTGTATTTAGTATTTATGTAGTTTTTCAGGCATTAACATCAAAACATGACATGCATGAATTCTTTACAAATCATATGGCAGATGTTTATTTGCATATTATGATTAGAATTATTACTGTGCTTTCTGTGATGTTGAGGTGCACTAAAAAGCATCTGCTTGATGCACTTGATGCATCTCAGCTAAAGCAAAGCACTGCAAAAAGTCTTCAAGTTTATGACTAATGCTTTTGTCTTGTAGGGGGACAGAGGAAGACCTGGTCCTCAAGGGCCTGTTGGAGAACCAGGAGAGAAGGTGAGTGTACTATTCTTTCCAAAAAAACAACAACAACAAAAGAAAGGAAATAATCTTCAATAAACACACTCTGCACCATTGTTTTATTTTATTTAAATAATTAAAATAAAATAACTTCCAGATCAATGAATTGATTTTACAAACCATTTAGATTGTAAAGGAGCACAGCTAAGCTAGAATTAATGAAATTAAGTCATGAACTCCTATGTTATTAACTCTGCTGTACTGGCTTGAGTTTATTCAGCAGGAAGGCTTGCAAAGTGCATAAAGGCTCGCCACTGCATCTATGAAATATATTTTAAAATATGAAAGCTACAAGCTTTGTCAGCATGGTGTCAATATATGCAGGCTGGCTGGTGAAGTCTCAGAGGATGAGCTATTAGATAGATAGTTGAGCCTTATCTGTCAGTAAGAACATTTCTTTAATGATCCATTTTCATGGATAAATTCTGTGAGAACATATTTTATTCAAACTAGCAAATAAATCAAGCAGGATCAACAGATCTATGTGGTGATTTGCATCCCTGCTGTGTATTTTAGGGGTCTGATGGACCTGTGGGGCCAAGAGGGCAACCAGGCGAACCTGTAAGTATAAATGCAATGTTTCCTTATACTGTATACACCTCACATCACGCCATAACTTTTCATGAAAAAGATGTAAAAGATGTACTTATCATTTTTGTGCTTTGTGTTGAAAAAATATAGTAATACAGGTGCCTTTTCTTAGTCAAAAGAATAGTAAATACATTTCACGTTATTGTGAGCGATCACTAAGTTTAAACCTCTGAAATGCTTCCATGGTATTCACATTTGCATTATGAAAGGAAAAGTCACTTAAAAGAAAAAAGACCACTTTAGTCTTCAGTTTCTGCCACTATAATTCTATTTTTACCTAGTTCTCTAAAATCTGACAGGCTTCCAGTGAACCTAAAGGTAACATTGCAGCTGAAGATGCTGTCATTGTTTTTGTGCATCTGCTGTGAATTCTGGTTAATCAGTTATGACACACTCTCTATCTATCTCTCAGTAGGTGAGGTTAGACCTCAGCAGGGTTCTGTCACTCCAAATACACCTCTCAGAGCTTGAGGAAATAGAGTTGCTATAAGCCATGTTAGAAAAACTAAAAAAAACACAAAAACATTTGAAAGGAATGGTGCTAGCTGTTATGATGAGAAGCAGGGACGGATGGGAAACGTGAGACAGCAGAACCCAAAACACAAGACAGAAATTTGGTTTGTGGTGAATGAGATGAGGTAGATGGAGTAAGAAAAAGAGGAAGAAGGTGTCGGCAAGGTAAGAGATAAAGTCCTGGCCTGAATGATTATATTTCCATATCAATCACCTCCCAGGAGATCACAGATGTGGCTTTGGAACAGGTGGCTTGGCCAGCCTACAAAGTGGGAAGCTGACACAAACAGATCACACAAACACACTCACACCAACAGGCTAGCACAGACTTCATAGTGAGCACACAAAAACAGACCTGTACAATCACTGAAATACACTGTCAGTCTCTTGCTGTTTTTCATTTTCGCCCACTCCTTAGTTTTGATTTATAGTTTAGTATTCTACACTCATTCAGTCTCATCATGAATGCAGGTTAGATGCTGACTCTATGCTGTGTTGTTTTTTTTGTTTTGTTTTTTTCTCCAGGGTCCTCGAGGTCTAGTTGGGCCAAGGGGGCCGCCCGGGCCACCTGGACAAGCAGTAAGTCAACATCATTTTGATGAAAAGATCAGAACCATCCAGAGTCTTCAAATCCAAAACACTGAATCATTCTTATGCTTCTGAACATAAACAAGAAAGCTACAGTATAATTTATTAAAATCTCATTTTTAATCTGTGTTCATTTTTAGGGGATTCATGGAATTGATGGAGTTCAAGGGTCAAAGGGCAACCAGGTCAATCTTACTTTTGTAGTAATTTGATATATTATTTATCAGTCATCAATAATATTAATAAAAACATGTAAAATAAGTCTTTACATACTTGCAGACATAGGATCATTCATAAGCGTTTGAGCTTTTGAAACTGACATTTGATATGTTTATAATAAAGAACATGTATACATTGAGTTGGTGACCACTACTGTTTTTGTTTTAAGGGCTCATCTGGAGAAATAGGGCCCCCAGGTCAACAAGGAAATCCCGGAGTGCAGGTACTTTACTTTCACAAAAACAAAGCTTCTTGTTGCCAATAGATTTATTCAATTCATTACGTTTTAGTCATTAACTACACTGCACAGGTCCTTAAATATATAATATAAATTAAACAGTTATGGCTCATTTTCATCGCTGTTGTGTATGTAGTTGTGGTTGTCTCTTATTTAGATTTTTAATTTGACTAAACATGTCATTTTTTCAGTTCTAAATTATAATATCATCTATCATAGAAATTTAATGAACCGTTCCTCTGGAAAGCAAAGTGAATCACATTTGCTGTTTACTAGCATTTTAACAGTGTACCCAATCACCCCATAATGTTTATAATTCAGAAATGCCTCATTTAAACACATATACAGCAGATTCAAGCAAATTCTAGGCTACTAGCCATTTTGCATTCTAGTAACACTTATTCTGATTGATGCTTTGTTTTGGTTCAGGGCTTTCCTGGTCCTCAGGGTCCTATTGGACTGCCAGGAGAGAAGGTGGGTGGCATGTCTCTTACTTAATTTGAGAAATAAAGCTGTGACCTGTTGACATCTGTCATCACACACCTAGAGGAAGCAAGCCAAGCAGGACAGTATGAACCAGCCTCTTCTGGCTACCATTCAGGCAAGACGAAGAGAGACAGGAAATCAATACTCAGCAAACACAGACAGGCACTGCACACAAAAAAAGCCTAGACTGGTGCCTATTGTAAAGCAACAACAACAACAAAAAAACATAAAAAAACCACGATATGTTTGCATAGATACAAATATATAGCCAACAATGTTTAGTATTATTCCCTGCTTATGTTTTCTACAGGGTCCTGCGGGTAAACAAGGAATGCAAGGACTACCCGGTGTTGACGGTCCTCCTGTGAGTTACCACAGATACACAAATACATAAGTGTTTCAGTGCAAACACACGTGACTCAGATCTCTATTCAAACATGTCATGTGAAACAAATCTTCATAAGTTATCTAAAAAATAGACTCAGACTCACTACGGTTTAGCAGGCTGTACCTCCATGGTGCATGCACACACATGTCTGTCAGAGCAAACATGAAATCCAGAATCTAATTAAATGCAACTGAATGAGCTGAATTTGCCAACTTACATTTTCTGTAGTTTTTTTTTTTTTTCACCTGAGGCATTTCCAGAGTTAATCCAAAGCAGGCTGACATTTAGAATGAGGACTACAGATCTTCTTACAGGGAGGCTTTTCTCATCTCAAGGAATTAATTTTTCATTGCAGTCAAACACATTTGTATGAGTTTCACATAGTGCTCCTCGCATTGTTCTGCAGAGCTTTGTGACACAATGATACCTGAAGGTGCTTCTTCACTCTCTGTGACACTTTCTCATTTGTTAATTGCGTTCAGAAAATTCTGTGAGGGAGAGATATGAAAATTATGTATTTGGAGTTGTGCTCATACATTGTAATATTTGTTTTTCTGTTTTAGGGTCACCCAGGAAGAGAGGGTCCGCCAGGAGAAAAAGGCATCCAAGTGGGTAACTGCATGTCAGAGGCTTCACAGTGGGGTTTAAGTCAGATTTTAAAGCAGCTGAATCATGTTTTGGTTTGTTTTTTTTTCCCCCTTCAGTCGGCTGTAGTAGTGCATTCACTCTCAATAAAGCTTGCTATTATAATCACTGTGCTCCAATAATGTCATTATCTTTATTACAGTATTAGGCCATTAAAGTTCGTGCCATGCATTCATCAGAATCATTTGCATTTTCTCCAACCTTAAAAGATAGTACACAGTGACTGAGGGCATTGCTTATTGCAGCCTGGTCATGTTTATTTATTTATTTATTTATCCTATTAAAAGTAATATTATCATTTTGTTGTTCTTTCTTTTTTCATGTAGGGTTTACTTGGCATCCAGGGGCCTGTTGGGTATCCTGGCATTCGTGGAGTCAAGGTGAGCCGTAAATGCACTGTGATCTCAGGTGTTATGTTAACTGATATATTTATTCCCTCACCCACTTTATTTTGCCCCTGTGTCTACCTTTGATGGACAAGCTGTTTAAGTCCATAACTGACAGTTGACAGGTGGGCGAGCACCTGGATTCTCGAGAGGACTTTTAAGAACAACAATGAAAAACATTTGATGTGGAGAAGAGTCAGTCAGAACAGAGCTGTTTGTGTAGCAGTGCAGTGGTCCATTTTGAATCAGGGTTCATTGATCAAGTGGAATGAATTTCTGCACTTGGCTTGATTTTGTGAAGTTTTTATTGTTTTTAAAGGAAGCCTTACTTTTTTGGCAATCAGTTGTACTACATTAATTTCAAGGCCAATAAAACCTCTATAACGGAACTGTGTTTTGTCAGCAGAAATTCACTACACTTTATAACCACTCTGTTTTACGTTTAGGTATTTATTGAAGTACAGGTGAAGTAAAGGCAGTGTAAAGTCTTCTTTTCTTCAAAATTTTCTTGAAATTTTTACAAGGTTATGTTTTTTATGTTTTTTTATTTTACAGGGGGCAGATGGAGTTAGAGGTCTCAAGGGGAGCAAAGGAGAAAAAGTGAGAACAGATAAATAGTTTTGATTCTGTCATTTGCTGTTAGACCTTGGCTCCCAGGATGTCCCGCAAATTACATTGTAATGATTAGATTTAAAAGCAGTAATCAGAGTGTGCCTCTTATCATTATAGGGAGAAGATGGCTTTCCAGGGACTAAGGGTGACATGGGTGTCAAAGGAGACAGGGTGAAAATTTCTATTCATTACAAACTTTATTATCATTATCACTCAGTTTTTGCTTTGAAAAGAAATGTAAAAGCTGTTTCCTTGTTTTTCTTTTCATTTTTGATTTTAGGGTGATAACGGAGTTCCTGGTCCTCGCGGAGAGGATGGACCAGAGGGGCTGAAGGGTCAAGCAGGACCTGTAGGAGATGCAGGATCAGCTGGAATAGCAGGGGAAAAGGTATTATTATTATTATTACACAAATTTATCATAATAAGCCAAAGAAAGGAGGAACAAACAAGCAAAGAAGTTAAGAAAACTGTAATTTCAACCTCCTTTATGTTGCTACTTTAATAAAGCTAAGTAGCACAAGTTTTAGCTCAGCTTTTGGTTAGAAAGCATACATATGAGGCAAGTATTTCATGACTCATACAGAACACCTGAGCACATCTGATAGATGGTGAAACTGCTAGATATAAATATCTAACCATTAATCTTTATGTCACACATGCAATACTTTTATACTCATTGAGAACAGACAAAGCAACATGCACTATGGTTTTGAAAAAAGGTATAATTAAATAAAAAAATGTTTTTGCTCAAACTTGTTACACTTATTTCTTGCTTTGCTATTTTTACAGGGCAAACTTGGTGTGCCTGGCTTGCCAGGTTACCCAGGAAGACAAGGTCCTAAGGTAATGATGAACAATTCTTCCTCAGAGCTTTAAGCATTTTTCCCTGACTATATCCTGTCTGATTTAAAAATAAAGTATGACAAATGACATATTCAAAAAAAGCTATATTATTTATAGTTCATTAGTGACATCAATTTATTACATGTTGATGAATGATGTATTTAGGGCTGTGTTGAGCTCATGGATTGGAATTGCTTTAATTTGATACAGTAGTTAATTATAAGTTAATGAGACATTGGGGGTGTCATGTGATTAATGGAGAGCTGAGGCTGATTAACCTCTGGTTGTGTCTGCAGGGAACACTTGGTTTCCCCGGTGTGGCCGGCATGCTGGGAGAGAAAGGAAGAAGGGTAAGACTGCACTGACATTTTAGTCCACATCATGTTGTACGCATTTCTGTGTAGCACTTACAGTAAAAGTACCTAAGTGATAAATAATTATTGACCTTTACAATGCAGGGTCCAGCTGGTCAGCCAGGTTCAGGGGGCCAGCGAGGTCCTAATGTGAGTATGCTGTACTCTCACCATGTTCCTGCAATGTGTAAAGCAATGTTGTGTCTAATTAGATACCAGCCATTTACAACAACAAGCCACACTATTAGGTGTCTATAGGTTTTTTTTCAGTTCTGTGTGCATATGCTAACCAGACAGCTGTTTGTGTTCTAATAGGGAGCCCGAGGGGGAAGAGGACCAAAGGGGCCAACTGGAAAGCCTGGAGAAAAGGTGAGCTTGGTGGCAGAAACTAAGACAAGCATATACAGTTACACATACATAAACACACCTGGCTGCCTCATATAGTATGGATGAATGCATCGACTGAGATGAAACTAGTTGTTGCATTTCATTTCTAGATGACAGGCCATCTGCCACAGAGAGAAGCAACTGTTTGGCAAGGGGGGGGGGTGCTTCAATTTATATTCTCACCCTCAAAATCCAACTTACGAAAGCTAAAGCTTTGCTGACAGTCGAAAAAGCTGAAAATCTTTGGGTGGTCTCAGTTGGATTTCTTGCTTTTGTTTCCATGGTAGGGTTCTGCTGGACAAGATGGTCCTCCAGGAGCTCCCGGAGACCAGGTAATCTTTTGATAACTGTGTAATGGATGCTGCAAATGAAAAGAAATCTGATAAACACCTTTGCAGCATGAATTTAACAACCTTAGTTCTTGTTTTCTAGGGACCTCAAGGAGCACAAGGGGGGCATGGTGAACCAGGACCCAAAGGACCTAATGTGAGTATGTCATGCTAACATTATACATTAACTTTTGGTCAAGTTCAGTTTGTAAGGAAAGCTTTGTTTTCAGGGTCCACCTGGAAAGGATGGATTACCAGGCCATCCGGGTCAGAGAGGAGAACCAGTGAGTCATTGTTTTTAGTCACAATATTGGAGTCATATTTTTCCACTATGAGTGCACACTTATTGTGAAAAATGTCAACAGTCAACATATTCTATTGAATCCAATAAAAAACTGCCATAACTGCAGATAAAAGGATCTGTGCATACCCTCCTCCAAGTCACCTTAACTGAAGGTCAGAAGACTCACTTGTCTTTTTATTCAGGGCTTCCAAGGAAAGAATGGACCTCCGGGACCCCCAGGAGTTGTTGGACCACAGGTAAGAAGACTGACCAAGGTCATTTGAAATTAAAATACTTTATAATTGTTACATAGTGTATGATACATACTGTGATTGTTTTCAGGGGAAAACTGGTGAGACAGGGCCAACTGGAGATAGAGGTCATCCAGGTGCACCAGGACCACCAGGTGAGCATGGCTTACCAGGAACTGCTGGAAAAGAGGGTGCCAAGGTGAGTGCTTTTCATCATATCGTCAGGATCATAATCACCTACGTCTATCATTAATATTCTTAGATAAAGTGCAAGTACTCTCTCAGCACTGTCTGAATATCTTATCTCCTGGGTCTAATCCTGATCTCTAATTTGCCAATAAATAACAGAGGAAACCTCATGCTGTTGAGTGTATTATGGCTCATAAAGATAAATGTTCCCTCTTAGTGTGACTTGCTAGTTTGTGTGATTTATGACTGTGTAAGGGCCTTCTATCCACTGGCTACTTGCTGTTTATCTAATCATATGTGTGTGCATGTGTGGATTCTAGGGAGATCCAGGTCCAGCAGGAATCCCAGGAAAGAATGGACCTCCTGGGCTTAAAGGCTTTAGAGGGGGCAGAGGAACCCCTGGTGCAGCGGTAACACAAATTTCAAACATCTTACATTCTCACCTGCTCTTACTATCTACAGCTGATTATCTTCAAATGTACAGTTTTGATTCAGGTTCAAATTAAACAGATAGAATATGTGTTGATATTTTAAATCAAGACAGTTTCATGGTATATGAAGCATATGTAATTTGATTGCAAAAGTGTTTGTTCTGGGTTTTTTCCTCAGGGCCCTCCAGGTCTAAAGGGAGGAGAAGGCCTACCTGGTATTGCAGGATCTAATGTAAGTCTAGTTTTTCAAAATTGTTTCCTATACCTTGTCCTGCTTTATGTTCATGTCACATAGGGTTGAAGGACTCAAAAAGTGGGCTGTTTCTATGGTAACCAGTGTTCGTGACCACTGCATTAAATAAAAGTATGATTCATGTGATATACTTGCTTCACCTCTCATTTTCTCCTATTTCCAGGGTGCCACAGGAGAGAGGGGTCCCGCTGGGCCAGCTGGTGCTATTGGCCAGCCAGGACGGCCAGGCAGCGTTGGTCCTGTTGGGCCTGTTGGAGAGAAAGGCGAGCCAGTAAGATCTGGAAAATTGCTAATTTTATTTCTTAAGCAACAGTGTCCATTAACACATAGTGCACCATCACCTCCTACTACTGGGTGAAATAAACAACATGCTCTCATTTTAGAATGTGTTATTGTGAGACCAAAAGCAAAAGATAGTTAGAGAAAAAAATTAAAATGTGATCAAGTTTAATTTCCTGAAAGTGACTTTCCCCATTGATAAAGCACATTAATCAATCTGTTGTGCTGCAATGTGAGCGTTATACATATTCCAGCAGTTCCTAGATGTATGCTGTTTTCCCATCTGTGCTTCAGGGAGAGAAGGGTGCTGTGGGGCCAGCTGGGCATGATGGGGAACCAGGACCTACAGGGCTGCCTGGGGTTGCAGGATCGCCTGGTCCTCCTGGAGAGGACGGAGACAAGGTAGTTGAATTGGAGAGTCTGGATTAAAAATCTGTTTTAGGTTTCTTGCTGGTTTTTGAACCCTTTTGCTCATGTTTTCATACATTTAAATTTGTAGGGAGAGCCAGGAGGACCAGGCCAGAAAGGCAGCAAAGGAGACAAAGGAGAAGCTGTAAGAATGAATTTTTATGTGAATATTTCTAACTTGACATCATAATCACTGATTACTGAGAACCTGAGAATAACATGATTTATAATTGGTTTGGGTAATTATTAGTAACTACTGGTTGTCTGGACAATGGATCCTCTGGTGTAAAGATGAAATTACTTTTTTCTTTCCACTGGCATATAACAAACAAACAAAAAAAAAAATCTACATAAAAACAAACAGGACATTATCACTATGAAAAAAAATACACCTCAGATATTTTTTTTGGTGTAATCTCTTGTTGATTTTTCTAACACATCGCTATAATTATTTCACGTTTAAAAGAAAAGTTAACATCATAATTTTGTGTGGACACAGGCAGGGCTTAAAGCTTCACATCCATAGTGAGCAGGCACTGATTCCAAAAATACACCATAGAAACTCCCTTAAACCAGATCCTGCTGGCTTCAATTCCCCACAGCAAGCGAAGGCAAGGCCATTTTATCCAGTATTTCCTTATATGTCAGTGATTCTAGTCCATTTGTTTCTAGGGACCATCAGGACCTGTTGGTATTCAAGGACCTGTGGGCCAATCAGGACCATCTGTATGAACCATTCTTTGAAATATACAACATAAAAATCTCATCATTATATAATAGTTTGGTTTTGCAGTGTTAAAAATCCATGCATGTTTCAGGGTGCAGATGGTGAGCCAGGTCCTCGTGGACAAATTGGTGTGTATGGGGCAAAAGGTGATGAAGGACCTAGGGGGTTTAGGGGACCAACTGGTCCCTCTGGACTACAGGTAAAATCTGCTCTCAGCTTCAAAGGGTATAGCTCCATGTTATCTTTTGTAAACATCAATTTCCTCCTCATGCTTGTTAATGTGTAGGGCATGCCAGGACCACCAGGGGAGAAAGGAGAAAGCGGTCATGTTGGTTTAATGGTGAGCACTGCTAAGCAATCTTTTCACAGCAAACATTCCACTAAAATTTCATATAATTCTGACTCAGCTCTGTTGTTTTCCTTTGAATTTCGTGGTACTGATGTTGAAATCCTTTTTTAGTTCCTGTACACTAGGACTCCCATAACTTCAAATTTATATATGACAGCTTTATCCAAATAGCAAACAAATCTTATTTCTGTCTTCAGTAAAACAGAGATGTTGCACAATGTTGCTAAGATTAAAAAATACAGTAAAAAATACAGTAGAACTTGTGCAGGGATTGG
Organism: Kryptolebias marmoratus; assembly: GCF_001649575.2. Lineage (NCBI taxonomy): Eukaryota > Metazoa > Chordata > Actinopteri > Cyprinodontiformes > Rivulidae > Kryptolebias > Kryptolebias marmoratus. Next base: position 7,747,628 of record NC_051441.1, on the reverse strand, counting down.
GTTTCATTGTATTATAGTTTTGTTTCCAGATAAGCCAAACCAGATTTTTGTAATCTTGTTACATAAAATGCTAGATTTGGTGGCAGATGATGGATTACAAACATAAAACTTGGGTCAGAATTGTAGGTCAAAACACAAACAAATTATTTGGAAACATAAAGTATGCAAGACAGTAAGAGCAAAGTGACAACTTTGAAAAGGTTGGAGGTTGAAACTTTGAAAATCAAAAATGTGTTGCAGGAATATTTATGGGGTATCCAGGAGATTGTTAGCTTTGGTCTTTAAAATGTAACCCTGGTGCTGACCCTGAAAGCATTTAAACACACAAATGTGAACTTCAGCTGAAAAGGTGAATACATTTAATTGCAAAGACAAAAATCATTTTGATGGTAGGATAACTGCTTTTTGTTTAGTACTTGAATGTTTTTAAGAAATATGCACCCAAATGTACATGCAAACACAGTAATGAAGGCATACTGTCTAAAAATGAAAGCATTTTCTTTGTCTAGTTGTTTTAAAGTAAAGAAAAAAAAGCAATAATTTCAAAATGTGTCATGTGAACAAAAGCTTTATGTTATAATGATGAATTATTTTTGATAAGCAGCTCACTTTTGTTGAAATCTAGATGGATCTTTTTTGGAGGCTTGCAAAGGAAAGCCAAAAGGTTTAGACAAGATTTTTCATGTACTTGTTTGTTTTTCAAGAGTAGTAATTAGTGAATACGTCATGTTTTAGTATTTGTTGTTTGCTCATCTGGAACCGAGCCTGGTCTGGAACAATAGTTTTTCAACTTGATTCACCATGTTGAAACATCCCAATAAAAAGTGAACCATCTTTGTAACAAACCTAAGGCTAAAACAGAAGTTTTAGCCATTATTTCCACTTTGCAGTTAAGCTTCCCACTGCCTGCATTGTAAATAAAGTAAAAGAGTCTGTGAACTATATGTAGTACACAGGCATTCCACCTGAGCTTATTAAACTTTGATTAGTACTACCCATTTAGTTAATTAGCGACAGCTGTGCTCATTGTGTCAAACTTATGAGCCAACATTTTCTTCTGCTGATAATCATTAACATTAACTGCCCCCAGTCTCTAGTGGTCTCTAAGAAGGAGCTGAGTTTGCTCTAATCAGTAATTAGTCTCAATATTGTTCTGCTCCTGGTTATCAGACTGATATTCTAACGGGAGAACATCTCGGCCATACACCTATTCTGTCAAAAATGACGTAACTGCACAAAAACTTAAGAGGAAATGCTATTCTGCCTCCGACCTATGTGCTTAGAGCTGCTTTCCCACTTTAATAGCTATTGTAGCACTGAACACTCTATCTAAATTAGCATTTTCTGTTAGAAAATGCATTTTTCTGAAAGCAAATAATTAGCTTTGTTATAACAGGAAAAGCACTGGTGTAACTAATAATAGTAATTATGGTTTTACTCCTGGTAATGGATCCTAGCGCGTCATGCCAGGAAGTCAGCAAGTGCAACGACAAATTGAGAAAGAAATCGTTGAAGGCATTTATCAAAATTTTAACATAACTGCATGAGTAACACTTGATTAATTTTTAGACTTTTTTAGATTTTTAGGTTTGAAGATCCCACATTACCTCCTTTAGAATGCTGTCCTTAACAGTTAATTTTATACTAGTATGTCTTTCTTGTTTTTGTGGCATGGACATTTAATTCTGTTCCTCATATCTTATGAACAGTAATGTAGAGAGGCAAAAGCTTGACATTCACATTTAAACCTTTAAACCTGTAATAATGTCAGCACATTTTTATCAGTGCATGATAGATCTTTATGGCTCATGAGATGTAAAAATCCATGATTTCATGTGCAAAAAGGATGAGCCAAGAGGATGAACATGATGGCTGTGTGTGAGGAAGGAAGGAAGGAAAGGGATAAAAAAAGAAAAGTAGTGACAGAAAGGAGATAGTGAAGCAATGAAGTGGAAGGAAGAGGCGGGGCACTCATTGTGAGCAGGAAGATGGTGTGACAGCTGCTAATCAGATTAACCTCAGCCATGGCTGTCTAATGAGCATCCGTCTTTGTGACAGTCATCTCACAACGCTGTCAGCCATGAACACACGCTCAACAAGCTTCACTATAGCTCCCCTTCTTCACAGTCAGATTAGTAAGGGAATGCATTAAAATGGAACCAAAACAAAAGAAAGAGAGGAGAGATGCTCAGGACACAGTGGGAAAGTTTTATTCATGTGTCAGTGTTGCGGATCACAGAGTTCTCCCCTCTAACACTAAAATGTCTCTGTGCCAGAAGGGTACGTTTCTTCCAGTTCCACACAATCTCTCTCTGGGCAGATCGTCTGTCTCTCTGTTTCAGTGTCTTTACAACACAAGGTTCCCTGCAAGACTTCAGAGTGATTCACAACATAGCTCAACATCAACTCAACTGAAACTGAAGCCAAGTACTGTTAGGATTAATTGCTTGGTGCTCTCTTAAGCTGCACAGGCAAGTCAAATCACATGTCATCTCTGGCTGAGAGAAAATGCTTGTGCATATCACAGGCTAAAGATTTCTTATTAATAATTGTTACTAAGAGAGGCAGTGGGAGGTGAAAAGCAGGAGTCAGAATCTGTGTCGTACTGGGGGTAATGACCTGTCTGAGCATCTTCATCATGTCAGTGTAATAGTAATCATCGATAATAGGGCCATTGCATAAGCAGTCTAGCATTGGCTGACATCTAACTTTTATTTAATTTAGGTGGTTCTCGCTCCCATTCATTTTGCATACCTAAATGTTTTATATTATCCTAATTAAAAAATCTAACTTCTCTCTTCGCAGGGGCCTCCAGGACAGCATGGCCCACGTGGACCTCAGGGACCTATTGGTGCAGAGGTACAATGTAAACTTGACTTTTTTTAAATTATCCAATATTAGGATTAAGATTAGGGCATTGCTCACCACACAGCCTAATTGTATGGATAACAAAGATAGCCCACATGTACACACACACAAATGAAAACTTTCATCTTAGATTTTGCTGTTGTTTAAAATAAAATGTTTCTCATATGCATGTTCACAGCACAAACTCAAATGCTTTGTTTAAAATATTATTCTTCATGAAAGCATTTCACAGGAACATAATTTGTATTCTGTTAGTTAGACTAATAAATGCACCATCATGCATCATATTATTTGGTAACATATTTCTGCATAATTATCCTTTCCATGTATTAAAACTATCTCTCATAATGGATAAATGTGCATAATTTTGCTTAATGTCATTCTTAGGTTTTAGCTTAATTTCTCGATATTAAGGCTTGGCCATTCATTTAGTTTATTTTTGTATTTTAAAAACATCTAAAAAATATCTGTTTTAAAAGGGCACACAGGATGGAAGTGATATTTTTTTAAGTGATGTTAGTGCAGCCCTTTGAGATTTGCTAAGGAGACTCCTAATTAAAACAATGTTATCCAGATATCAGTGTAACTGCTTGTTTAACTTACCACAAATTTATATTTTTCAACCTCCATGAGCATGTCTTGCCACAGGCCTTCCTCTGCTTTTGAAACCTGAATTATTAAAAAGTATTAGAATGTAATCCCTGTGAAAGAGTTATATTTACTGCTCCATGAATCATTAAGAAGTATTAGACTATTATCCCAGAGAGGCAGTTATATTTACCTCTAGTAATGGCTGTCCCTCTGCAGCCTCTCATATTGCTCAATTATTCAGCAGTCAGCTGCAGAAAGCTGTGAGCCTCACGCTAGCACTTTATCATAGGAAGTATGGACATACAGCACTGCAGAGATGGTTGAATCTATAAATAGATAGATACAAGAACAGGAAAACAACAACATGGGTTAGTTGAAGAAAGCAGTTTACAGTGGGGATTCAGTGATAGTTAATGGTTTAGTTAATCTCTCATGTACTTGTGGTCTTCTAAGATATGGTTTGACTAGTTTCATCTCAAGGTACATAGTACAACATACTGGAAAATGCAATATATGAGAAACGAAAAAAAAAACAAATTCACATGCACAAACAGGCAAGCCGACTACAAGACAGAAATCAACCCATTCATGATTTAGACAATACCCTCACACAGGACTGAAGCAATAATTCCTTGTAATGAGATCATTTTGTCCCAGTTTCAGCATTTTGTGAGCAAAGCTGCTGGCAAGCAAATAAAAATACTGCAGAATCAGATTTTTGGAAAGTAAATGAATATTTAAAACCTGCCCTTGTTTTAGTTAAAGCCTTTTTCTCTCTGTCTGTCCTGACACAGGGCCCACCTGGTTTGCCTGGTGGAGTTGGCCAGCCTGGACTTGTTGGAGAGAAGGTCAGCAAATCCCATTTTACCAGGAACATTGCATGTCGGGGACATTCAATACGATAATAGCAGTTTAAACAGAGTACTGGAGCTTGGGTGTGCATGTGTTTCATCATATATGTTTCATCTCTATCAGGGTGAGGATGGAGAAGCAGGAGACCCTGGAGCAGTTGGAGAGCCTGGTCCTCCTGTGAGTCACACTGTCTTCATTTCATCTATTTGTACTCCTGCTTTTGTCTTTTACTCTTCTCAACCATGATTAATGTTATTTGGTTGTGTTCCAGGGTACTAAAGGTGATGTAGGAGAGAAGGGAGACTCTGGCCCCCCTGGAGCAGCTGGGCCTCCTGGAACCAGAGGTTCTCCAGGAGAAGATGGATCCAAAGGCAACCTTGTGAATAAAACTAGTAACATTATCTTGAAGTCATTTTCAACTCACTCAGGCTTTAAATGCCATTTAGGTATATTTTTGACTGACTTTTTTTCTCACAGGGTCCCATTGGATTTCCTGGAGATTTAGGACCTCCTGGAGAACCAGGTGCCAATGTAAGAATTTATTTATTTATTTATTAATCTACCATTGACTTTTAAAGTAATTTTAAAATGTCATTTTTCATTCAGGGGGTTGATGGCACACCTGGACCTAAAGGAGACAATGGAGAACTTGGGAAAGCAGTAAGCAGTGATTGTTTATTTTTTGTTGTTGTATAAATTATTTGTATTATGAACATGTAAACGTGTACAATCTCTTATAAGACTGGCTGAAGTCTGAGGGATATCAACATTGTTACAGAGGTTTTTGTTTCATGTCTCTGTCTGAGCAACAAGATGTTGTGTTTTAACTTTTACTCTTATATGCAGGGACCACCAGGAGCCTCTGGAGAACCTGGTCCTCCAGGACCTCCTGGTCGAAGAGTGAGATTAGTCTTTTTAACTATATGCATGAAAAAATATATAACTATTTTATGTTTTTTTAATAGTTATTATGGTGTTTCTCTGTCTCTACCAGGGTCATGTTGGTGCTGCAGGAAAAGAAGGGAAACAAGGCATGAAAGGAGCCAAAGTACGGATAAAAACATTGATCTCAGTGACTGTATACTGCATCTTTCAGTATAGTCTTTATAATATCACACTATTTTAAATCCCTGTCCATTTGATTGGAAGGGTGCTACAGGAACTTCAGGTTTAGTGGGAAAGACAGGCCCAGTAGGACCTCAAGGGCCACCAGGAAGGCCTGGGCCAGAAGGACTCCGAGGCATTCCAGGTCCTGCGGTCAGTATAAACAAACTACAGAGGCAAAATGTTTCTTACATACACACAAGGCAAATCAGATTTGATTGTGTAAGTCTCACTATGCTTCTTACTATCCTTATGATCTTATTTTAAAGGGTGAACAAGGGTTAAACGGACCACCAGGACAAACTGGACCACCAGGACCAATAGTAAGATACCTTATATGTATTTGAGGGTGAGAGCTGTCAAATCAAAGAGAGCACCAGCTGCAATCAAATTTCAGTACAATAATACAGTAGTACTGTAACTAATTCAGGCATGGTATTCATAACAGGGGCCACCAGGACTTCCAGGACTAAAAGGAGACCCTGGAAAAAAGGGAGAAAAAGTAAGTGTAAAGCAATGAACACAGAAAACTTTGTCCACAAGATAGAGCTCAGAGAAATGGTGGTTGATAAAAATGTGTTTCTCTATTCAGGGTCATGGAGGGTTGATTGGTTTAATTGGCCCCCCAGGGGAACCTGGTGAGAAAGGAGACAGAGGCTTGCCAGGAATCCAAGGTTTACAAGGAACTAAAGGAGATGAGGTGCATAATATTGCATCATAATGCACCTGATACACCCCACAAAAAAATAAGTTCCTTAATGAGAACTGTTTGTGCTCATACCTAGGGTGTGACTGGCCCACCTGGTCCCATCGGCGCACCAGGTCAACCTGGTCTGTCTGTAAGTGGCTTAGCTGTTACAAGAGCATGCTTTTTTAAACTATTGGATGCATTTTTATGTTTCTACTTCACACAGTGGGGTCTTTGAGATTGCTGAGTCCTTAGACTAATTCTCATTTTCAATGTTCAATCCTAGTTTTCAGTTTTTATTAATATTTTTGGTGTTTTTGATAAGATCTTGTAAACAGAACTTGTAAACTTAAAAATGCAAAAATGTAGGAAGTAGTAATAACCAACATGCTGCAACTTTGCAAGCTTTTGTTGCTAAGCAAATCTCTGGTTGACATTCTGCAGCATTTACTTGAATAATTAGTTAATTATTTTGATCTATAATTTTTTTTATACCTTTAATTTCACATTTTAGTGCTTAAATACCTCTTATCACTTCTCATAGGGTCCAGCTGGTGAGAAAGGATCGAAGGGAGAGCCGGTGGGTAGAGTAATCAGTCTTATTTATGCATTGCCATTTCTGTATTTGCACCTCTTGTTGGGAAGCAGCTGCTGGGAACATATGCTGAGGACAAAGGAGAAAGTACATTTGTTAGCTTCAATGTTCCATGCATCCTAATCGCAATACCCTACTGTGTTTACTGGATGTTTTTGGAACTAAAAGCTTGCTGTACACCGTGTGATTCTTTTCATTGAGTCATTTTAATAGGATTTGTGTCTGGTGTGTGTGATGTTGTAAAAAACACTATAGTGGGCTTTGAAAGCCAAGGCTCTGACCACAGAGTGCTGATGCACGCAGCTGGAAAATCCTATAAGCAGCAGCCATACAGTACTTGCCTGGCTAAAGTCAGGATTTAGACAAGAGGTGTGAGAGAGGCTCCCAGAGAAATGTGACTGACCCAGTCTCCTGTCCTCCTTTGTTTCCAGGGTGGATTTGGTATCATCGGTGATCCAGGTCCTGCTGGTCCTCCAGGACCCCCTGTGAGCACATCTAATGACTCTCTTCATTCCATTCTCATTTCTTCCTTACTTTATCCACTTACATTTACTTTGACTACTTTTTCACTTGTCTATGCTTCCTTCAGGGGCCACCTGCAACAGTGGTTCAGACCCTGCCAATTTGGGAGGGAAGGCGGAAGAGAAGAAGGCACTCAGATCAAACAGAAGGAACTGCTGTGTCAAGGGAGAAAAATGTACATTCTGGAACTGAGGACTTCCTTCAAGGAGATCAGCCTTTGGAGGATGCTGAGGGAATGGAGGAAGTCTTTGCCACCCTCTCATCTATGAAAAATGAAGTGGAGTTCATGAGGAGACCTCTTGGAACATTTGACAGCCCTGCCCGAACCTGCAAAGAATTGATGATGATTCAACCTAACTACAAAGATGGTTAGCACAAATAGTGTTTTATAAAACATACTTGTTTTACTGCAGTTTACTTGTTAATTTTTTTTCTAATTTATAAATTATTTTAAACTATTTAAAGTATGTATCTGAATTAAAAATATGTACACTAATTCTGCTTATTGTTTTGTTATATAAGATGTGTTAATTATATCAATATATGACATTTTAGGGGACTACTGGATAGATCCTAACCAGGGCTGCCACAGAGACTCCATTAAGGTCTTTTGTAACTTCACAGCCTTTGGAGAGACATGTCTCTACCCTGACAAAAGGATCAAAATGGTGAGCTTGTAGTCTCTTACTGTTAAAAAGCAGACTTTCTGATATTACGTTAGCGGGAGAAATCACTCAATGTCTACCAAACCACAAACTTCACTTAACATACTCCCTCTGTACAGGTGAAATTAGCAGCATGGAGCAAAGAGAAGCCAGGAACCTGGTTTAGCCAATACAAGAAAGGCAAGCAGGTACTATGAATATGGAAAAAAAGTCAAATATCGCCTATTAACAATAATCCCAGCTGGCTTTATATGCCAGGTAATGTTTTTCAGATAAATTACCCATCACAACCAAGACTGTTTGATTGGTATTTTGGAAAAAGAGAGTATTTTGCATACATCTGTGCATGTTCATGACCCCATATAAATACTGTTGTTCATAAGTTTTTGGTATTAACTCATAAGATTGCGTGCAATAAAGCAGCTGCTGATTTCAGCAGTTAGAATGATTCACACAAAGTCATTAGCAGCTGTGTCCCATTGACATTTATTCCTGACTAATCATGTGCAGCTGTTCAGAGGTGTCATAACCCTCTTGAAAGAAAAAAAACTTGTTTTGGGTTTCTTTTTTAATTCCATTAGATTTAACAATGTTGCTTCACAAACAGTGTTATGATTTGCCTCCTTCCACTTCTGCACATTAGCATTCATGTTTGTGTGTCGATCAGTTTTCTTACATTGACAGCGATGGGAACCCTGTGCATGTAGTCCAGTTGACCTTCCTGAAGCTTTTAAGCGCCACAGCCAAGCAGAGCTTCACCTATACCTGCCAGAATTCAGCAGGCTGGTTTGACAGCACCTCCCACTCCTACCAGCATGCCCTCCGCTTCCGGGGTAGCAACGATGAGGAGCTCACACAAGCCAAAAGCCCCTTCATCACAGCAGTGCATGATGGATGCCAGGTCAGTGCTGGCATGTGCTGAATTGACTAGCTGGACAAATTGGAATTAGCATCAATAAGACTAATGTGTTTGTCAGTAGTTTTGTTGTTGTCAGCTGGATTCAGTGTCAGAAAAACCATTAAATTACAGACTTGATAAAGGATCTAGGTTAAAGTGGGGAAGAAGCTAGTTAGCTGAATGAAGCCAAGCAGATTCTGATAATATTTTTGATTTTTCTCTTTTAGATCCGCAAAGGACAGGAAAGGACAGTTTTAGAGATTGACTCCCCCTCAGCAGAGCTGCTCCCGATTATAGATGTGGCTCCAGCAGACTTTGGCAGCAACAACCAAAAGTTTGGATTCCAAGTTGGACAAGTGTGCTTCACTGGTTAACATCTTGGCAGTAAAAAACACACAAGACCTTTGCAGGAAGTTTTCAGTGAAAAAACTAGACTTTTATCTATGCCTGCCCTGAACAATATTTATAATATTGTGTTGTATGTGGTCAGTTTGTGGTGTATTATTTAAGACTTTTCAGCAGCCATTGCAATCTTTTTGATGGATTTTAAATGTTAGAAGAATAGCAAAAAAAGAACATTTGCAATAGAGGGAGCAAAACACATTTACCAAATGGAATTATTACAGTAAAAATTTAAAAAATAAATTTTAGGAGGTCATTTTTGTTTATTTTGATTTGTTTTCTCAGTATTTAGATGCGCTATGATAGATCTGCTGAAATTGCAAGGACTGCAAAACTTTTAACAATTGTAAGCGAGTAGATCTATGCAGTTGGAGTCTGTTTAACTGTGGTTTTAAACTCTTAAAACTGAGAATGAAACATTCTGAATTGTAGAACTCATTTACATGCTTGGATTTCAGTACATTTACAATTGCATTGCAGTTGTGAACTAGCAAAGGATATTAATTCCACACAAGCACTCTAATTAATTTCCTGTGTGCAAGGATGATAAATTGTTCTTTTTTTACCCTTCAACTGCAGTTTGCTCAGTGAATTACCTTGTTTTGTATTCATTAGGTATTGCGAGCTATTGAACCCAACATTTACTTGAATGAATAAGGTTGTTTCCCTTATTAGACCGCATCCCTCTGTATGCTAAATAATAAGCTTTTTGAGCCCTCCATGTTTCCACAGTATTGAAAACTGTATGCATCAGAGTAAAATCCTTTCAACAGTGCTGTGACACATCCCAGGACATAGACAGCAATATTTCAAGGCATGAATTAAGATCATGCTGATTAAAATATTCATTAGTCTAAACTGCAGTTCTACACAATAAAAGACATTTCATGCATCTCTTGAGTGCATTTTGTAATTGCTGACCTAACCAGTTTTTTTTGTTTTGTTTTTGCTTGACTTTTTTTTTGTGTTGTATGTGTGTGTGTGTTTGATTTTTTTGTTTCTTCTTTTTTGTTCATATGCTGAAATTTAAACAGAATGCATTGCTATTCTGGCTCAATTTGCTCTTTTGTGGTGCTACAGACAATTCAGTTTTTTTGTGTGTGTGTGCAACTATGTTTGTGTGTCTCTGTGGGCAGGATTATAGGACTAGAGACTGAGAGGGTTATTGCTCTTTCAGCAGCCTGAAACACTCCAAGAGGTTGGAGACTTCTCTCCTGTTTTTTTTGCACATCTTCTGGCTGATTGTGTCATTTTCACAGAGCCAGCAAAAGGTGGCTTTGAACAGCTCAGAGCAACACGGCTGATTGCTTTTAAAAGAAAAGCAGCTCTTACATTAATTTTTACATTCTGATGTTCCAGTGATTTTGAAAGATAAATTCAGTATATAAAAACAAAGACAATAGTCTTTATGAACTAAAATTTATTATAAAAACTGCAGGTAAAACAACAGGTTTTGATAGTTTGTTTCATTGTATTCCTTATTATATATATATTTTTTTTTTTGGAAATTGGAAATTGTGAAATTGCCATGCATGCTGATATCACGCTGTTTTTGAAACTTGATTATTTACTGTCTGCAGAGAAATTCTCAGGATTTTTAGGTGACGTATAATTGCTACAGTCAAATATTGGCTCAAAGGCTCTTCTTTGAATTGACAAATTGAGCTGTGAAATAACACAGAAATGACATGTGAATTACATGTTATGGCCTATTTCCTGTCTAGAAAATAAAATTTCTTAATGCTTAACTACCTCCTCTGACTCAAATAGTAGCCTGTGTATACAGCATGTGTAATTATGCCATTCAGTCCTGCTGCTCTGTTCATTTCATAGCATTAAGCAGTACAGTTGATCGTCTCCTCCTTTCCCATCATGCACTGCCCTTACTGTGTATAGTTTTTGTTGTACTAAATTTATCTACTGTACAGTTATTATTTGGATTTTATGAGCAATAACATGATGCCTGAAAAAGATTAAATGTATTTGTCAAAAGTTGATGTGCAAATAAAAACCCTACAATAAAATAACTTTTTAGGGGTGTTTCATCTTAAAATTACATGCAAGTTAGAAAAATGTCTAACCAGCCGACATGTGACTGTCTGCATTGTTTGCTGACAATTTAATAAACTTTTTATTAACAACTATGCAAGCTGCAATCAGAAACCTCACAAAATCAATTCAATGAACTCTAATTTACTCCTCAGTTCATTTATTTCAATTAACTTTGTTTCAGTTCTAAATGGGAAGGCAGTATGGAGGCACATACAAGGGATGCATAGAGAGATGAATGTTGAGAACAAAAGATAAGTTTTGATTGAAAATATTGAAAATAAAAAATGCACATTTAAAATGTTGTTCATTTCAGTGAAATTAGTAAGAAATATGGAGATGGAGGAAAAAATAGACAAAATAAGCTTTCAGACTCATACAGGTACATTACACATGAACTGTTTATATATACATGTACTGACACCCCCCACCCCCCCACCCCCA
>NC_051441.1:7734558-7735714 GCF_001649575.2 Kryptolebias marmoratus | reverse complement strand
CCCACCCCTTCCTGCCACACACACACTTACATACACACACTTCTCCCACACCATAGTACAAGGTTCTCATCCCCTTTAGGGACCATTGTTCAAGGTTAGCATCAATGTCAAAATAAAGGTTACCTTGTTTTTCTTCTCTTTTCCTACTCTCTTCCACTAAATTGAATTTTAACCACACTAAGCTCTTGACCAGGAAAGGTCATGTGTTTCCACTAACTTAGAATAATGATAGCAGGAGAGCAAAGTGACTGACAGAATGGTATTTCAACAGTGCAATGGTCCTTTTTCTAGTCCAAACAAAATTCTGCAGTTGTCCTCCATTTCTGTGATATTGTGAAGTTTCTATATGTTGTGTCTTGACCCTTTGTATCTGAAATAAGTCAAAAGAATATCCTACCAAAATGGAGTTTTCAAAATTACAAGTCCACATTTTTTATTACAGAGATAGGAATTGGTGCAAGCAGAGGAATAACAGGAGTCCTTCACCCTGATGTCGTCTAAAAAGTCGTCTACAGTCAACTTCACTCTCACCTCTCCAACAATAACTTCTATGAAGAGTTTCAATCTGGTTTTCGCCCACATCACAGCACCGAAACAGCTCTAATAAAAATTACTAACAATCTTCTTCTTGCTGCTGACTCTGGCCTTCTGTCCATCCTCATCCTACTTGACTTAAGTTCTGCTTTCGACACGATCTGTCATTCTATCCTCCTTAACAGACTAACCTCCATTGGCATCTCTGGTATTCCATTAGCTTGGTTCAAATCCTACCTCTCTGACCGCACTCAATTCATACAAATTAAATCCTTCTGTTCTCAGTCTTCCCCCGTCTCCACCGGTGTCCCCCAAGGCTCTGTCCTTGGACCCCTCCTCTTCATCACCTACCTCCTTCCTCTGGGTAACATTTTCCGCAAATTCGGTGTCCATTTCCACTGCTATGCCGATGATACACAGCTCTATATTTCAACTAAACCAGGCTCCACTAACCCACCCTCCATCCTCACCGACTGTCTCACTGAGCTCAATCACTGGTTTTCTAACAATTTCCTACAACTCAACAGTAACAAAACAGAAATAATCCTTGTTGGCACAAAAAACACCATTTCAAAATCAAACCATCTTCTCATCCCCCTTATTAACTCTTTGCTATCTCCCT
>NC_051441.1:7544354-7734125 GCF_001649575.2 Kryptolebias marmoratus | reverse complement strand
GCTACACCTACATGTACCCGTTGCCCGCCTCTCCACCATGGGGAGCAGGGCCTTCTCCTGCTCTGCCCCCCACCTCTGGAACGCTCTACCTCCTGACCTACGAAACACCACCTCCCTTTCTCTGTTCAGGACTAAACTTAAAACTCATCTCTTCAGACTAGCTTACCCCTCCTAACTTTGTTTTATGTATTTTATATTTTAACTCATGCCTGTTCTTTGCACTGCTTTTTTATTTATTTTTTTTTATTTCTTCATTGATGTAAAGTGTCCTTGGGTGTCCTGAAAGGCGCTATTTAAATAAAATGATTATTATTATTATTATTATTATTATGATGATGATCGGGGGGCTCAGCTCTGCACATGCTTTGGGAAACTCATAGAATTGCTCTTTCAAGTGAGCAAACTGGCTTTTTATATGAATAAATCTTCCACTTATCAAGTAAGCAATAAAAATGCATAAATCATTGGACAAACAAAGATTTTTATTGTCTTTAGATCTGTGTGCTTCAAAAACAAGTGACATATTTGTATGTTGCTTTGAATTTTGTTTGTATTTTAAAGATATGTCACCAATATTAAAATAATGTCAACAATTTAAAACACTGTTAGGGTCAATTAGTAAAAGGAAATAATCAGATAATGATGTATCATTATGGAACCAACAGGAAGATATTTATAAATAAAATATTCTCCTTTCCAGATCTCAGGTAGCTGGTGCCTACTTCCAGCAGTCACTGTGTGAGAGGTGGGAGACACCATGGACAGGTCGCAAGTTCATCAGAGGGACATATAGAGACAAACAACCGTTCACTTTCTCACTCACACCTATGGATGATTTTGAGTTACTAATGAACGTAACATGCATGTTTTTGGTCTGTGGGAGGAAACCAGAATACCCAGAGTAAACCAATGTGTGCACAGGGAGAACATGCAAACTCCACCCAGAAAGGTAGCAAGCCTGCAACTTTCTTGCTGAGAGGCAACAGCTTTAACCACTGCACCACTGTGCCACCTCTGTCTTTGTGTGTTGTCTGTAATGTACTCTAAACTAAACAGTGCAAATCTAATCATTAATTATCACATAAACATAAGAGATTGTTATTGTGCCTTTCAAATAATATTTATGTAAATAGTTGCAGTTCTTTTTCAGTTTTTACTCAATGGTACCTCAACAACTATTCAAACGTTTGCAACCTTTATTGTAAAGTGAAACATTTCTATTTTTATGTTGATGTTGCTTACTTAAAAACCCAGTACAATCAAAAATACAAACCAGACCAAAATTCACTGTCTCCATGTTAACTTTTCAACAGTTTCTAAAATGTGACTCATTAAGACATTTTGATTTGCAATCTGTGTTAGATTCGGTTTACTACCACTTTCTAAGTTGCACCATCTGAAAAAGAGAGATAGCTCTGCTCTGCTGTCCAGTGTCCCAATAATGATTTGAACAGAAAAGTCAGTCTATAGTTGGCACTGATGAGCTACTTTCAGACCCAGGAGTACATTAGTGTAACCCAGAGACAGCAAGATCCATAGCTACTGCAAACTGGACTGACAGATGATTGGAAGATTGAGTCTTTTGTTTCATCCTTTTTTCGTCTCTGCTCTTTCTATTGCTCCCTTCAGCTCCCTCTCTCATGCCTTTCTCCTTATTCTAAAACTGAAAAAATTACAATTTTTTTATTGTTCATTGGACTGTCTACTTTTCCTGCACTCCCTCTGCACTTGTTTCCCAGCCTGTCTCCTGTGACACTGTTTTTAACAAAGCTGAACATGTCACAAAGTCACTATGAGATACAAACAAATTAAACAGATGTTCAGATTAATTAGAGAGCAGGAACTTCTACTTTTCAGGGTGAGCAGTGACATTCCCTGGGACTCAACATGTCCACCCAATTCCAAATGTTATGCCACAGCATGATAACTGCAGACATTATTTTCCAAACCACTGATGTGTGCATAAGTGTGCATGCTGTTCTCATTTTAGCATCTTGTACCTCTCAAGAGAAGTTGAATAACTTGAATCATCCTTAGCTTGTGCTGAAAATGCTCTGTGTTGTAAAAGCCTGGATGTATGTTGGGTGAGAATGTAAAATCGTGACTGTTTTTGGCTGAGCAGGGGTTCTTTTATTAGTGTGCATGCAAGCACCCATTCCTGCCAGGTCCCATCCACAGCTCCTTTATCTTTCAAAAGGTGGGGGAAATCATTTCCACAGATACTGCTCCCATCAAAAAGCTCTTATCAACAAAGCTAACATTAGTAAAGCAGTGAAAAAAATGGCTTGAAGGCGAGTGAGGGAAATGGAAATCCCTGGGGGATTGGGTGAGCAGCTCAGCAGTGATTTGGAAGCCCAGGGCCTTGTGTGTCTGAGAGAGTGTCAGATGATTATCTAGCAGACAGAGAGCCCAGATTCAAAAGCACGGCTTGAGAACACCCCCTCCACCTCCACCACCAACTTGCAATTTGCTGTCTGCTGCAGCCTTCAGTATTCACCATCACACCCAAAATCACAAACACTAGAAATGCCTTGCAACCCTCACTCATTTTACCCTCTCACTAAAGCTGTCACAGACACCTAAAGCTATTAAAGGTGACTCTTTAAATAAATTGGAAAGAGACAGAAACAAATAGTGAAAGAAATTAGAAAGTTCAAAAAAGAGTGGTTCAGATGTGTTTTTTTGCTGTTGTTGTTGTAGGAATAATTCTGACCTATCGTAACATAAACATGTTCAGAAATCTGAGAAAGACAGGATTTATTTTAGCCCTGATTAGGAAAACAGGAAGCATAAACACAGCAGATCTGTATTCAGCTGTGTGTCTGCATGTGTTTTTGTGTCATTTGTTAGTGAGTGAAAGTGCGAGAGAGAGAAAGCGGTGTAGCTGCATGACCCCATCACTCAATAGAAATGATTTTTTCCCATAAATCAGACAAGGCAGATAGGAAAAGAGAGCAAGCGAAAGACAGAGACTGAGTGATTCAGCTGTGGGATTACACTGGCTCAGACTCCAGCTGAAAAGGGAGGGAAACTAATCGTTTCCATTCACATCAATGAGTCTGCCTGCTCCTGTCTGCAGTCCTGAATACATTGAAGTCTCCATCTTCTCTTCACCTCTCACTTTGCCGCCCCTTCATTCTCCTCCTCAGTTCACCCTCCTTACTGTCTTTCTCTCTTGAGTGATCTATGCACCATGTCATGTATCAGCAGCGACACTGACACGATATTTATTCTATCACAGAGAATCAGAAGTGGCAGCGTTTCATGGGCACCTGGATGCTTTTCATAAATCTTACAAGGCAGATCTGAACTGCATAGACAAAATACCTTTGCCTGAGGTGAGAATTTGCTGAATGTCATTCAATGGTTACAGACAACAATATATTTTCTGTCTCTTTTACAAATTGCTCATGTCATGTAATCTGACTATTTATACAGACAAAATGGATAAGTCCTAGTAATCAAGGCTTTTTTCCACTGAGATGAAATACATCACTTTATGAATTATGGTTCAGTATTTTTCACAATATTAGGTACTTTTAGACCTGACTTTTCTGCTTTTCAATAATTCAAAACCAACTAATATTCTGAAACTGCAATTGGACCTGGACTTACTTTAACATACAAATGAAAGACTTTCTCACAGTTTGGTCACACAAAAAAGTGTTTTTGTAGTTTCGATTGACTTACCCAGGGAGTTAGAGATGTTTTTTGGATCTAAGCACACTGCATTTGCATAAAATGACCATTTTATTTTTGACAAAGTCAGTGACAGACTTTTCACAATTCAAAGGAATTTGTAGATTTGAGAGAAAGGCAGCTTTGTTCCCCTAAAATTTAATATCTTCAGTATATACAGTAGGTTCTTTGATGGAGTATTCTTTCAAGAACAGATAGAAACACAAGTGTCACTGACAAAGCAACTGCCATTGACAGAGAGAAGGCAGAAAAGACAGGCTAATGTTAATCAAACCATATGAAAAGTTTTAATGCTACTATTCATTTTCTGTGACTGCTCAGAATACAGGGAGAAAAACTGAAGTATTTATCCAACAGTTTCTCCAGTCATTTCCTGTAGGACACATCAAACAGCCATTTCTTGTAAAGTTCCATCTGTGTGCCTTTGCAGCTTCAGATGAAAGCGGAGAGACCTACTGATTGAATACTTTGCTACCTGAATAAATGCTCAAATCACACTGTCTCAATTTGAATTCTACTGAAGATCCAGCCTCCACTGATCCTCACAACTTTTTAACATCATTACATGTAAGTAGTCACTTTGTAGGAAGAACGTGGCTATGATAGAGACTGCATGTAGGTGTGGGTGTCTACGCTGCAGAGCTAATGAGAGATGAGGGGTGGGGGGGGTTCAGGTGCTGGTGCTTTGAGAGAGGAGGTGAGTGACAGGGCTCATGAATAGTGATGGCCAACAGCTGCTCATTAACCAAGAGACTGTCTGTCAGCCAGCAGACTGGAGTAGCAGCCCTTCCCCTCTGTTTACACACAGAGACATGAAAATACATACATGTATACACAGGTCCATGTAGATTCCACACCCCCACTCACTGAAAACACACACAGAGGTCACAAACCCTTTACGTGGGTCTCTAATGCCTGATGTCGAAAGAAACCGTTCACACATTTTCCCCAGACAACCAACATGCCTTTTACCTGTGAGCTCTCAGAAGTCCCTTGGAGCAAGGGCCACACTGAATATGGAAACACCTGCCTAGAGTAAATTCTGAATGAGGCTCAGAGTGCAAAGAGTGCAGAAGATTGAGGTCAGAGCAGTGCCTTCAGAAGAAGTGATATTCACTTCATGAGCACTTTAAACAGTTTTGTTGGAAAGCAACGTTTGATGTCTGGCTTTTTCATTTTGACTTCCTAGAAATAAAATAAGAATTCAGATGAAAAGTGACTCAGATAATCCACATTTGTATGCTTTTTATTATATTTGTTTTGAGTCAATTCAGATTTGAACTGGGTGTCAGTTTGAGGCAGAAATCTCGACTGGTTGCTCACACAGACAACAAGTACAAAGATCATCACTTCACCAATGAGGAGGGTTTTCAAGTTTGTAATCCCTGAAGCTGGTGTTGAGGGAGCCTTCAGGCTGAAGGAGGAGTCTTACAGAGCTTGTTTAGCTTGTGGGACATCTGAGACATCTGACAGGGATTGTGGTTTATGAATTTGCTTATTTCCTGTCATTCCAACAAACCTGCATGTACATATGTAATCTTGCATTAGCAAATACTGAAATAAACTTTAGATTTCATTGCCTCGAGGGCTCTACAACAGAGATGATAGAGCAGTTTTTGTTCTGAAGTCTGCTATTTATTTACTCGTTTGACTTTGGAAGACACAAGGCTTATGTTAGAAAATTGACTGTGCTAATGTTTGAAGTATGAAGGAAAACAAATATGGTGTGAAATGTTTTGATTTCAGTGCAATGTTTCTGCTTTTGATCTAGATATCAAATGTATTACAGAAACAAGATCTGACTTAGATTTTCCAGACAAGGTAAACTTGATATGGATTTTTTAGAATGTAGGCAGGTGGCAAAAGGTTGGTTGATGCTGAGTCTAAGAAGAGGAAATACTGTAAGTAATTGTATGCACTTCACAAAATAAATAAATAAACACATTTGGCTAGCCAACTGTGTTAGTAGCTTAAGGATCTGGCAAGAAGTTGATGCAGGGACCAGGTATTTACAGAGAGAGTGATTGATGAGATACAGCTGTGGCCCAAATCTGCACACTGGGCAATATTTTGGTAATTAGGAACACACAAGGCAGGAGAAAGAGAAAGAGAGAAGGAGAAGCCTAGGAGGCTGCATAGGCTGTGATACACCCTCAGATAAAGCTCTTCGATAGAATCCTCCTTTGTTTCGAATCAACTGGAAGAGAAAGGCATGTGCTGTGTAAATGTAGCCTCATTTAATTGTAAATAAACCATTTAAGAGAGAAAGCTGGACTTGGATAAGATAGAAACACCTTCATTACACCAAACACTCTTCATGCTTGCCTCCCTGGCCAAAAAACTCATTTACATGCTGCTTTTAAAGGATTTGCCCTCTCACCACTGGTCTGTCATTTTCTTCAGTCTTGCTCTCGTCCTCAGTCATACACAACCCACAGTTACACATAGGGTGAACACACACACACAGGGTCTTTCTGCCTATCTTGGAATGAGCCTGGGATTGATTCTAGTCACACTAGAGTGGGGCGAAATGAGCAGTCACTCTGAATAGGCAAAGGCGTCAAATAATACAGATATGAATGTTGGAGGAATAATTGAAGAAAGTGTTTTATATGTAAAAGACAGAGGAGAATGGAGTGGAATTGAATCTCTGAGAAAATGAGGAGCGGTCTGGGTCCCCAGGGACTGACTTACAATAACTCCAACCATTTTTGAGGAAAATAGATGATAATTGGAGTGGTCACTGGGTTCCACAGGGCCCAGTGCTGTTCAGTTTCTCTCTTCTTCCATCTGCCTTTCATCCAGTTTCACTAATTTTGTTAGCCAATCCTTTGTCAGTCAATGTCAAAGCCTCTTTTTTGTCTTTGTCCCTTGCTCTTTGTTGTCTCTTTCATCCCATCCACTGTTTTTCTTTGTGTATTTGCAATTCTTTCTCCCTTCCTTTTCTTGCCTTCCTCCATCGCTTCATTCCTCCCACAGCCAGCAGGCAGAAAGCTACATCAGTGGAATTTGATCAGATATTCCAGACACACATGGACAGCACTGACTGGCATAAATCGGGTGTGTTTTTTATATTTTTTGAAGTCCCCATGCAGGCTTCCTAAGACTGCTTGTAAGGACATAAAAAAGCTCAGTGAAGCTCCAGCTCCAGTTTCTTGCCAAATTGCTTTCTTTTACATAGCTTTATAAAGTGTGTAATGTCTTCCTTTACAAGCATGCTTTCTCTTCATTTTGAGCTTTTCATTCTGAACCAACTCAGTATGTGTTAATACTAACTATGTCACTATAAAAATTCTGTCTGAACTCTGTGCTCTCGCTGTCTAAGGGTTGGCTGTTCTTTTAAAACAACCACCAACTTGCCCCTCCACAGCAAAGTTGTGACATGTTTTTTGTTCAGATCTGCTCACCTTATCCTGTGATTGTCATATTACATGCTGTGTAAATTGTTGGCATGACAACAGTATGTCTCTATGGCAACAAGCTAACCAGAAAGTATATTCCTGGAAATTTGGACGTGTGGTGTTCCTTCAAGCTTTCCACTGGATTCATGGTGGCAGGACAGTGGATGATAATCAGTTTTTATTCTTGTTTAAAATGGTGTTTTTACCATCTAGCAAAAATAATCAACACAGCAGGTAATCATAAACTTTATAGAGGCCTTGAATTATTGTTTTATTTAAAATAAAGCCTTCATACATTGGTCCCACTTTTTATTGCTTTCTATATCAGTTCAATTTATGCAGATATAAAGTAATGCTACTTCTCACAAATAAAATAAGTCAACAATATGAAGAAAAAAATCATCACAAAATCAATTGACATAGTCCATAATGACATAGGAGATTTCTGAAGCTTCCCAAAAGCATCTGTCTCCCTGTGTGGCCACAAAGCAGTAGACGGCACAAATAAATTTCCACCCTCTGCTCTGTCCTTGTGCTTCCTCTCCCACTGCCTCACTTTAGATGACTTCTCCTCTGCCTCTCTCTCTCTCGCTCCAGGTCCCTTGTTATTGATTGGGAGGCTGCTGGAGGGTGCGGGGATAAGATAAATAAGGACTCAGTAGCCGAGAACAGCTCTCTCAGTCAGCGTAACATGAAGGGAGGAATAATCATCTGCCAGTCCTGAGAAAGTGGCTGCATATTTTTCGGACCACTTTCATACAAATGCCCTCAGTCGTTATTTTCACAACTCAGATTCAACAGTTAAGCCCGAGTTAAATTTAATGACATTTTGATGGTTTTAGTGGAGAAAAGTTTTATAAGTCATAGCAGATTTTTTTTATCCCTGTCAAATTGCATTCATTGGAATAAATGCCAAAAATGTCAAAATATAATTTGAAACTGAATTGAAAGTAAATACAGCTGCAAAGATTGCTGGTGTGGAAGTCTGGTACCTTTTCATAATATGCTGCTGTGAAGCATGAAAGAGTATTCATTTTACAGCCTGTTTTCACAACACTGAAACAAGCATCATACAGTACATGAAGTTCTTTTATTCAGATCATAGCACACCATGACACGCTGGTCTTCTGTCAATCAAGCCATATTTCAGTAAAATTGCAAGAAAAAAATACTGACTGTTTGTCATGCATCACTATGTACCTCTCAATGCTGACACTTGTGCATAAATGCACAGCACACAGACATGTATAAAGTCATCTGACGGATAAACACGGGCACACACAGTGGGGGTAAATAACTGTTAGTATCTCTCGCAGCATTGAGAGCAGTGGTGCGAGGCTTCCCCTTAGATTTTGAAAGCTCTATCTGTATTGGGAACAGCAAACTGAAAAAAGCAATTTGCTTTGTCACACAGAGACATGCTTGACTACGCTGAATAATTGCACTGCAGCTCTGGAAAGAGCTGTTTTCCTTTTATCTAATGAAGGCCTTCAGGGGAAGGAGCACAGGATACGTGTGCTTTGTTTGTTTTGTGCATGTATGTGTGTTTTACATGTTTATGCATGTGTGTGCCTCATTCTGTAATATGCAGTATACAGTAAGTTATGACTTATAAATGTATGCGTCAACAAATAAATCTGTGCATCAAAAAGATGAACAACTTGGACTAAAAGAAAACACTTATTTCTTTTTATCTGACCCAATCATGCCAGTGTCCCTCCTGCCTTCGTTTCCTCTACATAGCTCCACTGACAATAATATTAATTTAACCAATCTGCATGCTGCCTCTCAGCTGTGTCCAGTTTCAGGCTTTAGGTAGTCATGTGATTAGATAATGCAGAAGCAGACTGGAGAATAAAAACCCTTCTGTCTGGCTCCTGACACTAACTTCCAAGAACTGCTGAGTCCACACTCAGGTGCCTGCTGGCCCACCTCTGTGCAGCTTGTGGAGGCCGGAGGGACAACCTAAGCTTCTACCAACTACACAAGTAAGAGCCCTGCAATAGGCCCAAGTGAGCATTTGAATACTGAGGGCATAGATAGGCAATTTAATAGGAATATGAGTGTATTTCTTTCTCTTTCTTTCTGTAATATTGGTTACAACAGAAGGAAAATGAAACGATGTATCAGCATTTGGTTAGGAGCAGAAGACACCAGCATAAGTATGGTAAAAATGGGAAGGAGTAGAAAGCTAACACAAAAATTAGAGAGTAAAGAAAGCACCTCCTCTGATGACTGTGATCAAGAAAAGGTTTGTGAATTGCTGTAATGGCTCTAGCATTTGTTCCACGGTGAAACTGTAATTAAGCCATCAGCGACAGTTTGGAGTCTTTGACTTCATAATGAGGCTGAATATGTGCAGTTTGTGCTCTATGGATAAGCCGCTGTAATCACTTCTATCTGCTTAATTATGTAAAACCGTTCCTTTATCCCACTAGTGTCTAGCTCTTTATCTTGGCCTCCCTCCCTTTTTGTGCTGGCACTATAAACTCATAATAACACAGTAGAATGGAAGCCACAAACTGGGAGATATCAACCTGAGACATACAGTACATTTGCTTGTAGATGTCAGTTCAAATGGGTGCTAAAAGATAAAGTTCAGAGAGAACTGTGAGTTAACAACAGCCACTGTCAGAGAAGAGGTTTGCCAGCTAAAGCTGCTTTAAGAGAAGGCACAAGGCCCTCATCACTTTCAGGAGCATTTTAGTACCTCTCTTTATGTCCCACATTTTACTGGTCAGAGGGCTAAAACATCTCAGAGGTAATGAATAGTGCATTCTTCTTTCTTCTGCCTTTCAAGTTCATTTTAGATTTCAGGATCATATTTTTTCTGGTTCACATTTTCTGGCAAGAGGACTCCTGCTCTACAGTGAAAGAAGTGAAGCTGTGTGCTGCATGTTATTAGCAAGAAAAAAGTAAACATCTTTCCCTAATGGAGAAAACCTGACCCTACTCTTTTTGGACAGACCTACATCAAAGCTTTACTTCTACACTTTCTTGGGAGATTGTTGCACAACTGTGTACATGCTGCACTCACTAACATGGATACTCGCTCACACCCATTTGCACTCACTCTCTGGAGTGTGGCAGTGGAAAGTGAAATCTTGTGATGTTCAGGAACTTTGCAGTACAGGCAGACTTCTCTAGGAAAAAAAGAAAAAAAAATGAATGCATGAAAAAAACAGGAAGCTGCCACAGCTTCAATGGAGCAGAAAAAAGCAGTAGAGAAAAATGTCAGCAACAAATAGCTGCTGGTTTCTCTTGCTGTGGGCGATGTGGACTTCGGTTGCCTCGTGTTTCTCTCTTCTCGCATTATGCATCATCTTTTCATCCCATTTAGCACAACATTGGAGCATCTATGCTTCCCTTGTTTGGAGAAAGGGGAAAAAGGAGTGGACAACCTTATGGATGCTGAAGGGGAGAAAGGGATGGGCAGGTGTGTCTGTGTGTTCCTATGTCTTCACCTTCCTTTTAAATTTCCTAGGTTGTGCCCTCCTTTTTTGTTCATGTTTCTGTGATCCAGGCAAAGACTTGCTCAACAACAGACTGCCTTACACACGTCTTTTAGGATTAATTATGTCTGCTAAATTAGGACGTGGCAGATATGTAGAATATGGCAGGGCTTCTTTTAACAAACCCAAAAGTAACCTGAGTTGTCCTGATTTTTGCAGGTAGCAAAGTGCTACAGTTAAGAATGGGTGTGAAAAGCCATGTTTAGTTCCATCTTCTAGCAGTCACAGAAAGTTTCACGCCTTTCCATCTGAGCACTCTGCTGAAAGAACACCTAACTGTCAGTCCCATTGACTGGCTGAGCTTTATTACTGCTAATGTGCCTCATGTATTCCAATTCTATCACAAGTTGCCAACAGGCTAAGGTGAGCAATATTGTTTTTTGTATAGTAGGCATTTTTGTTTGTGCGAATGTGTTTGTGAGTTTATCTGTTACCAAAACATCCCATGAATAACTGGACAATTTTGTTTTATCAATTTTATTTTTCAGAAAGTAATCATTAGAAGTACATCTACAACTTTTGGAGTCAACCAGATTTAAGATGGCTGCCACAGCCAACTGACCTTACAAAACACAGAAATTATTATAACTCAGGTAATTTTACAGATAATGATCTAAAATTGTGGTAGTTGCTGAGACTGATCCCCAGCACAAATTTTGAGTGCACAAGATCTTTGCTT
Organism: Kryptolebias marmoratus; assembly: GCF_001649575.2. Lineage (NCBI taxonomy): Eukaryota > Metazoa > Chordata > Actinopteri > Cyprinodontiformes > Rivulidae > Kryptolebias > Kryptolebias marmoratus. The sequence goes on along the minus strand of NC_051441.1, from coordinate 7,722,834 downwards.
AAAACTTTGTCAATAACTGTTTGGATCCAACCCAGGTTTTTCATTTATTTCTTTTGCAAATGTTGAAAAATAAAATTTATGTGGTAGTAGATGAGAGTCAGTCACAACACATACTCTGAGTGTCACAGATTGCAATACTGCATGACATTGGAAAAAATATTATTTTCAAGGCTTGACTGAAATGGCTAAAACGCTATCATGTGATTAAGATGATCTTAATTACACTTTGGCATGAAAGACAGTGGGAGATAGACATTCCTTTAACAAATTTTTGGCCTTTCATTAGTTTGAATTTGATTGGACAATGTTAAAAATGCTCACATTAATCAGATGTTTGTTGTGAACAATTCCCTACATTACAATTTATGAATTTTATATCCTGTTGTCCTAGTACAGACAAAAACTTGATAGGCGTGTGATAGTAAGCTGTATCAGTCAATCTGTGTGAAAACTGTACATTTAGGAGGTGGTTGTTGCTGTTTGTACCTGTGCAAGCAGATTAGACATTCATTAAGGTTGCTTAAGTGTGAGATACATGTGTTTGTGATGTTTGCATGCCTTTTTGTTGGCTCACATAAATGTGTAATACTTTTAGGAGTTTTGGGGGTTTTACTTCTCTTTTTATGTGCACTGGCATGTAGTTTATTATATTAACGTGCAAAGAATGTAATTAGAGTTTTAATGTCAAAAGCCAAAGATGGTAAACTAAATGAGCTTCAGATGTTCTACGTGTCTATCAGACAAACTAATCCAGACTCAACATTCTGGATTCGCTTAGGAAGCATATGGTCCCTCGTTTTTATTGCATAATAACTCAGCAACACTGGCAGCAACAGTTACATTACAAAGATCAATAACAACCATAAGCTTTGTAATGTTTCCTCAATGGATGGAGAGACTCGTACACTCTGACTTCACAAAATTAAATTTGACTGTCTGCGTATGTCTGTATGTTGATCTATAATCAAGTCTCTCTCTAAATAAGAGTCACTGTAATCGCAGATAACTCAAAGCAGCTCTTTCTCTAGGACCTCCAGAACTGTGTTTGAGTTTGCTCTCTTTGGAGAATCATATCTTGAAAACTGAAATTCTCTATGAAAGTGGGCTTACATAGGGTGGCTTAATAAAAAATAATCCAATCTAAACAGCTGATGCTGAAACTTTTGTACTTTTCCACAAACAAGATGTCTGTTGGAACACTCACACACAGTTTCTAGGAAGAACAGAAAACCTAGTGATTGTTAGATAAACTTAAAAAAACTTTTGGCAGCACATGCACAAAAATAAACATAAAGCATAATCTTAGATCAAATCTGACATGAAACTTAATTAAACAACCAGAAATCAAAAGCTTACATAGATGTTGTTGAGATCCATGAGAGGATAAAAGTAAAAGATAGAGGCAGAAAAAGACATGGGAAACCGAAGAAAGTTCTAGACTAAAACTATTATAACATAAATTTTATTGGTACAGTTTCCTGAAATATATTGCAGAAACAAGTTTGGATGACTAAAACAGAGACATGATGAACTCTGCTTCCCTGTGAGGAAATATGTTAGCCCCAAAGGTGCATTTTCTTCTTTCTCCTGGCCTGAGTTAAGGGTGAAAAAAGAAGATTGCTTTATCTTTGACAAATGGGTCATGCTTTGTTTGCATTTTCCTCAAAATTGTTCCCCAGCTTCATCAGTGGCCTCTGTTTCTAATAGGAAAAGAGCTGAAGAGAAGAAGAAGGAGTGGGGCAAAAGAAAGCAAGGAGTGCATGACCACTCAATTCAGTCAACTCTGGCCCCATACAATGACTCAACGTCACTTTTATTCATCTTGGCAGCCATAGTCAGTTTGATTAGCTTCATGCTTATTGTATGTTCAAGCAGACACACTGTTCAGGATGACACGCTATAATACAGAAATAGTGGCAAAAGCAACATCAGAGGAAGGTAGGAGTAATTGCTGTCATTGATTTTTCTATGAATCTCACACTTGACTTATCTCCTGCTCCATTTCCCTACTCACCTCATCTCCTTTTTTTCTTTCTGTGAAACTACAGGGGTGTGCACCACACCACTCAGGGCAGCAGGAGTGGAGACATTCAACCTTCTGCTAAACCAAACAGAGCAAATAGGGAGGAGCAGGGAAAGGACCACACTAGGCTGACATCATTCTGAATACTTTTTGAGATTATCCTGAGCTTACAACAAAAAACAATTAAGGGTTTTGTTTGTCAAAAAATATTAATAATTGTCTTGATAATAAAAAAAATTAACTTCATTACTAATACTGTTTTTACTTTTTTTATGGTAATATATAACTGTTTTGAGTTAGGAGTTTTAATACCTAACAAAAAATGGAGATTATGGGTATGACGCATATATGTCTATAATTGGTGCACCTTCATATCTCACATTTATTAATTTACCAAGTTATCAACCGCCACCAAAGGAAAAGGCGGTAATGTCAAAATTGCTTTATTCAGTCAGTTTTACAAATATTATACTAAAATGTGAAGTGGTAGTAGCTGAGAGACACTTACAAAACATACTTGAGATCTTTGCTTGAAACTTTAGTATTAACTGGTGGAGTCAATCCTGTTTGTCTGTTAGCAAAATATCTTGTGAACCAGAGGATGGATTTTAACAAAACTTTCTGTAAATAATTACTGAATGTTCATGTACAGCTGATTCAGTTTTGGAATCAATCCAATTCAAGATAGACACCACAGCTAAACAACATAAGCCAAGACAAAAAATTAATTTTAATTAAGTGTGTATTTTTAATTTTAAAATGTCTGTGTGTGTGTGTGTGTGTTTGTGTGTTGCAAAACAAACAGAGAACTGTCTCCTCTAGTCTTGTTTTTTTAGGGTTCAACTCTGTTGACTCTGGTCAGTCAAGAGAATCACCACAGGTGACATGTTGTGTTTTTACTCCAAGGAGCATTTATCAAGGAGGGGTGGACAGACATGGGCAGCACAGGTTGTGATTTTTGTTTTAGTTCAGAATCCCAAGAAGCTGCAGGCAAAGACTGTTAAAAATAAATCATTACAAAACCTCACGTGGTTGGCCTGTAGAAGAGGGTACTTAACAGAAACCCAACTCATTATTCAATTAACTCTGTTCCACAGCACATTCATTATCATCACTGTAATCAAAGCATAGATATTCTATATTGTTTAAACCCCAGTGAGTCTCTCTTTTTGACATATTTATTGCTGAAGGCAGGCAGAGTGACAATGTTTTTGCCAGTGTCTCTCTGTGTGAGGATATGTTCGTTTGCCAGTACCATTATTAAAATATCTCATGAATCACTGAACAGAGCTTAATTCAACTTGCAGAAAATAATCATCGGGTTGGCATCTAAAGCTGATTAACTTTCAAAGTTAACGTAGTTCAAGATGGCCGCCGCAGCTAATCGACCTTAGCCTACACAAAAATGGCCATATTTGATGTGGTGGTAGCTGACAGTCTTTCGTAATGCATACTCCAAGCACTAACAGATCACGAGACTTCACATAATGTTATTCACAAGATTTGACCAAATAAAGCACCGTCATTTCTGGATACAAGATGAACTTTTTTTTAAACTCTGGTATTAAAGACGGGCGATATGTATTCGTTCGAAGAATGGCACGTCTTTAATTTAACTGGATATTAGCGAATTTGTAATACTGATGCAAATCTGCAAATGTTGGTGCAGCTCCTTTTCCTCAGAAATATGAAATGATGTTAAATATTACTTTATTATTTACTTGACTGGTTGTTTTGCAAGGCTGTTCTATCTATCTATCTATCTATCTATCTATCTATCTATCTATCTATCTATCTATGTTCTTCTCCCGGACGTGCACGCGCGGGTGTATTCGCGTGCACGTCTGGGCTCCGCTGCATCAAAGCCTTGCACTTGTTTTCCAGGGCTCGTGGCACGCAGACGTGCTGCTCCTAGCGTCCGCACCTTGCAACCACAGCAAGTCACCTTCCAACCTCTGCGACTCTCTCTCCCAGTCCAGTCGCAGTTATTTTGCTGGTCTGAGGGCGACCGCGGTCAGTGCACAATTTACAACAACTGAGGATAGTTTTTTTTTCTCCCCCTGTCCTTCTCATAGACAGCGAGAGCTCGGATTCGGAGTCTATGCTGCACAAACAAGACAAGCGTCTGGTCGCTTTTACCGAGCCACACAGAGAGGGCTGCCGCGCGTCCTGGTGATGAGGCTGCTGGAGAACAGCCCACACAGCATTAAAGGAATCCCTGTGCATCTGAAGAAACCGCCCCAGTAAGGGACCAGACCAGAGGAGAGAGGTGGGGGGCAGAAAGACCTGCTGGAACTGGTGTTGACTGGGACGCTATCATTTCGCCAAGAATGCATCTTTTCAGTGCCATGTTTCTACTTGTGATGTTAGCTGGAATGCCCAGTGAGGTGAGTGCGCTTGCATACCACGGAAAGACATTGCTTAAAACTTACTGTAGCAGTGTTGATTTCTGTGGATAAATTCCCAGAAACCAAAGCACTGATAAGAATTCTGCCACAGTTACAAAAGGCTCTATTCAATGAAGACCTGCTGCATCAGGCTCACTGCGGTTGTTCACTGTTTCATCTTGTGTAGACTCATCCTAAAGTTCAGTTAGAACAATAAGAGACATAAACCACACAGTATATCCGCATGAACCTGTTTTATTGACGCTCTTGGAATCTCGATGTGGTTTTTAATCACCTTTAGGGGGGGGGTTGGATGATCTAGAGGTTGTTATTGAGATCCAAACCTCCCTGATGGAGAGCCGCTCACTGAGAACCGCTGTTACTGACTGCGTTAATTGACAAAGGAAGCAGGCGGCGGAGTGGGGAACAGAAACCGTGAGTAATTAACGTAAAGTAGAAGCAGCGCCAATAAATAAATGGTCCCGACGAGGTGTGATGTGTCTGCACATACTCCCGAGTGCACGACACTCCAGATAGAAAAAAAAGCCGAATCCGTTTGCTGGGAAATGACGAGCTCTGATGTGACAGCTGGAAATCGAAGTGAAGGACGGTAAATTATTTGACCCAGAAAGGGTTAGTCAGTCAGGGCAGGGGCGCTTGAATTCGCAGGAGGGGTCAGCTGGTCAGCATTATTTGCAGTGTTGAGCATAGCTAATAACTAATTAGGAGGCTTGATAAAGATAAAGCTGCTACGGCTGCCTGGTGTTTATAGCTTTGCAGATGATCCTTTTCGCACTTAAAGCTGCGTGTTGTAATATGTTCAGCACCACGGACAGCGCGGAGTGGAGCCTACCGTAAATAAAAAAAAAATAAATAACAGAAATCAGAGTGGATTTAGCACCACGGACAGCGCCTCCTCCTATCCTGGCGGTATCACCATGTGCATGGGTCAGAAGACATTTCTGCACCTTTAAAATTTGTTCAGAACCGCAATATCAACTCTCAGCTTTAAATATAGATAACACAATTTATACTAAGTACAGGATAAAATAGTTTACATTATGAAATTAAAGAATAAACTGTTGGTATTTATCAGTCTTGTTACATGTTAGGACAAAACTAAAGACCTAACTTTTTTGAAAATGGTGAAAAATTCGTGTGTATACCCTCTTTGATAAAATTTAAACACTGAACTATGCAAAGCCATGGGAGTTATATCTGTATTGATTTTGCAATTTAATAAGTATTCCATCTGTAATTATCTAGCAAATACTTTCATCCTGATAAATTAGCAGAGAAAACAATTTGACAAGTTTGTAGAATATTTGCTCCACAGCTCCACTGTCAGTTCCTGATGTTCTTCTAATAATGGCAGAAACCTTAATTTACTTCAACCTTCAGTGGATTTTGTTAAAGGCAAGCAGATATTTCTAAGTTCTTATTTAAAATGAATTGCCATATCAATGTAAATGCCTTATTTCAGTGTTTCATAATATATAATAATTTGTCATATGTGTGCAAAATTGCACTTTGTTGCCCCTCAGCATCTTGCTTAAATATTTAATTTTCTGGAGGATTTCAGAAAAAGAAATTTGCACAAATTTGCATAATCTTTGTTTGCATATATTGATACTATGCTTGTTTGTGTATAAGTAATGTGCCTTTTGTAGCTGGCAACTACCAGCACTACCAGCATTTCGTTATGTATAATGACAATAAAGGCTTTTTGAAAATGGATTAATGAAATGACTAACAGCTATCATATCATCAGAGCAGACTGCTTAGCTCCTACTATTATTGATATAATTTTGTCACAAATATTTTATTAGCAGGAAATGTGTTACAACTAGCCGTTCCTGTGTGGTTATGAATATAAATAAATGGCCATGGCTGAGGGACCAGAGCCACATGTGGCCCGAGAGCCACAGATTGCAGACACCTGAACATTTGGTTAAAAACCACAAAATGAAGAGTCTCAAAAATAAACCAACAGAAAAAATCTTTATGGTGCTAAACTAATTTCCAGCAGTGCACGTGGTGAGATTACATGTAACTGTCAGTTACTGCATCACAACCTGTGGAGCCTTAAAACCTGATGTAAATGTGTCAGACATAGGAGGATAAGGAGCAAATTAAGTTTCATTCACAAAACTACAAGCTCGCAAAGCAGGAAGTCAAAAAACTGAATTAAAGCCAAACAAAACTTGGCACAACAATAAAATGCAGGACGAAAAAATAATGATGATGATCTGAGAAGAAATAAAGGAAACCAGAAAGAATTTACACATAGGGAGATTCATGATATAATGCAAGTAATTGGCAAACTGTAGGACCAGGTGTGTCTGAAAGCAGAAACCAAGATTACCTGTTAAAGGCAACACAGATGAGAAGTAATACAGTTATAGAGCATGGAATAAAGGAACTAAAACAAAATAAATATTCTGTTATAACACAATGTAACAAGAAGATAACATTGAACAACATGCCAAATTAAAAGCCTAGCATTCCTTGAAGGAATGAATATTGCCCCCTGCTTTTCATGCCAGAGTTTTAGACATAGATCGTTTATTTTGAGAAATGATGGAGTTACAGCTATTTTGGTAAAACCTTGAAACTACTGTGAAGTGCAACCTCATATGGTATTGCAATATCACTCCGAATATGTGTTATAAATGACTCTCAGCTACTACCACATTACCGTCCATCCATTTTTTTACCCATTTTTTTCTTTCCGGCATGTTAGGAGTTGGTCGTTATTTCCAGCAGTCACTGTGCAAAAATCGAGGTAAACTCTGGACAGGTTGTAAGTCCATCACAGGGACACAAAGAGGGGCAGGAGCATCAAAATCCAGTCCTTGTGGACCACTGTCCTGTGAGTTTTAGTTGTTTTCATGCGAAAACACACCTGATTCAAATAGCTGGTTTACTTTCTCAGCAAGTCATCACATTCTGCAAAAGCCTGTTAATGACTCGTTTATTTAAATCAGGTGTGTTGGAGCAGGAAACTATCTAAAACATGCAGGTTAGTGGTTATTAAGGACCGGATTTTGACATTCCTGCTCAACAGGAGGTGCCTTGATGAACAGGTTGCAGAGCATGTGTGTGTGTATTGGTTTCACAGTATAATCTGAACAGCACAGACCATATTTCAGAAAAGAACAATACATTTTAATAAGAATTGGACAAAATAAGATGCAGTAATTTTTTTTAACTCCTCCTAAATTGAATTAGCCAAGTTACCTGATGCCAAATAGTAAAGGTAACTATAAATAATAATTATTTTCCAATATATAAATCAACAATACACCTTGATGTGTGAAACAAAAACAATAATGACACAACTTGCCCTTTTAACAAACATACCATCAAAACTGTGTTTCAGTAAATGTTAAACACTAAAAATGTAGCTGGTGATAAACTTTCATCCAGCATCTCAAGCCCCTGCTCCACTGGATTCATGCCGTAACTGGCCTTGGGGGACAATTTGTTGTAAGTGTTCACATTAAATATTAAAGAGTCTGAAAGAAAGTATGACACCACCCATCTTTCTGCGATTACAGACAAACATAAAGAATTGATGATTTCATGCAAATCTGCATCACTGAGAGGAACGGAGCATGCGAATAGACCTGAGAAATCTGCATATCTTTCTGTCATAGTTTCAGGAAACGCCGTCATGAAATATTCAGAGGCCTTTAATGAGGCAGATGCACTTGTTCGTTAACAGCATGTGTTTGTTAACTAACCATAAACCTCAGGGGTCCTCGGTGCTACTTATACAGATGGCCACCTGCCTGACCTTGGTATAAAAGTATTTCAGTGTTGCGTACATCAAGCTATGCAGGACTAACATAAGTGATTATACACCTGCATGTGTGTGTTTTAATCTATAATATATTGTTTAAAGGACCTATTTTATGAAATAACTGTGCCACCACTTTCACATGTTTCTGAAGACATGTTTCTGCTGCCCAAATATTAAACTCTTATTTGTGAGTATATATCCATCCATCTTGATGCAGTCAGCCAACAAGCTGTGGATCCCAGTGCTTTTTTCTGTTCTGCTTATTGTATACTTGTGTGATTTCAAGTATCAAGTATAAGTAATAAAACCAATTCCTTTAGAGAATTACTATTGTTGCTTTAAACTTTAAGTCTAAACAATCATTTACTGTATGTTGCTCAGTGACTGTGTTACAGACTGTTGGCTGTAGTTTTATTAAATTGATGGAAAGCAATGTACTAAAGCTCATTTAGCCTAGAAATACAACAATTGCATTAGCATTTTATACACTGGAATTTTAATATAATAAATTACAACACGAGAAATAACATTTTCTGTGAAAATGCAGTGTGAAATTTACTGAAGGAGAAACTGAGTAGATAAAGTTAAAAGAAGCAGAACACTTGCCAAAAGCTGAAAGAATAAAAATTCTAGCTAAAGGCTGAAAAAAGCAAAATGCTAGCTAAAAGTTAAAAATAGCACAAGGTTAGTATAAAATAGCAAAACAATAGCTAGAAGCTAGAAGTAGCACAAAAAGCACTAGCCAAAAACATACAAAAAATAGAAAATCAGGAAAATAATAGTGTAATTTTGATTCAGCATTCACACAATTAAGAGATCCGATTTTCTGGTATTAAACACAAACACTTTACTATTCAAAAGGAATGTTTAAATTTAATTCTCATCGCAAATGAAGTAACACTGATACCTTTTGGTGACATTTGGCTTTCAACTTAAAACTATATTAAATTTTAAAACCAAAGACTTGAGAATAGTGTTAATCATATATTTAAATGCACATGTTCAAACATGGAGGTTTATGCTGAAGTCTGAGAGTTGTGGTGATATTGTTGAAAGGGGTCAAGCGATTTGTTTGTCTTCTTTTCTGTCGTGACACAAGTTCTGTTGGAGGTCAATATTAAAATGATTGCTTCATGTACTTGAATGATTCATTCTCTGGTTTGAAGTCAAAAACCTTGTTGTTTAGATCCCAGTGCTTCTGTGGAGTGCAGGGAAATGTTGTTATTGGTTTAAGAGATTTGACCTCAAAGACTCCAAACATTGGTTTGGCTGAGCCTAATGAAACTGAACACTTGCTTTGGTGTGTTTTTCTTCTCAAACACTAAGCGATGTGTGAGAAAAAAATCTAATTGCTTATCATTCTCAAAGAGAGAGTCAGAACAGTGAATTAGCACTTGGCTAAACTTTTCTGTAATTTATTTGATCCTTTTTCTCACCAGTGATTGTGATGAGCAATAAGACAGAACAGACTTACAATCCTGTAAGGTTGTGTGTCTGTATTCTGATTGCAGCAGAAACTTGGCCAGCTTGTAGGACTGAAAATAAACAAGAATGTGTTAATCACATTGAGCTTTAAGGGTTATTTGGCACATTTGCTTACATTAGTTAGTTGCATTTACATTGAGCAAATTATACAGTAGATGAGTTCTGTAATATACAAGTCCCATAATGCTTTATGAATTAGGTTTTCACAGCTTTTATAGCAGTGCTTTCATAAACTAGGAGTAAATTGTGTCTGACTCAAATAGCCAAAGTGATATAAAACAGTAATCAAATGTTAACACTGTTTACAGTGAATCCACAAAAGAATTAAAGGTCTAGCATTTCTTTGAAGGCGTACACATCGTATTCAGGCAGACATGGACAAATACATAATAATTAACCCTCACCTTTCAGCACCAGATAATAATAAGGAAGATGCTATAATCAATTAGAATCAAACAGGACAAATGACTGGGATGGCCAATGTCCAGCTGAGACATCTTTAAACAATCCACTACCCTGGTTGTGATCTGTTAGCCAAAAATTTCTTCTCATCATGCCAGCCCAATAAAAAGAGGTCTGATTATTATAAAATGTCTCTCTTTAGATATGGAAGCAATTGAACAGTTTGAGGTGAAAATGTGGTCTTGTTTCTGTGCCAAAACTGCATTGCATAATAATGTGTCAAACAGGAATGGAAATTATAAAACTTTTTAAATTATTTTTTATCCTTTAAAATCAGCAAGCCTACCTGATAAAATTTTTTAGTATCGCTTGCCACCAAAGTGAAAGCAGAGTGAGAATGTTTTTGCCTGTGTCTGTGTGGGTGTGTGTTTGTCTGTACTGTTATCAAAATATTTCAAAAACCAAAGGACAGATTTAAGCGAAACTGCCTCCACAGCTACGCGACTTTAGCAAACTCAAAAATGGCAATGACTGAGCTAAGTTTACAAATCATTGGGTGTACATCTACAATCGGTTAAATTTAGGAGTCAACCTGATTTAAGATTGCCACTACAGTTAATAAACATTAGCCATGACAAAATGGCTATAACAATAAGATTTGGTGTGGTAGTATCTGAGAGTCATCCTCAACATTTTTGCTTAAAATTTTGTCATTATCTTTTTAGTCAACACAACTAAATGGATTTTAATGAAACTTTCAAAAAGTAATCTTTTAAAGTCCACCTACAGCTGATTGACATTTGGCGCCCACTCAATTCAAGATAGGGCAGCCAACTTGAATTTACACTGTCATGAAAGGTGGTGGGAAAAATGCATTCCTCCAAGAAATGCAAGGCGTTTAGTAATATGAAAAAAATAGTCGTTATTAGCTGATGTTTCTCAGGAGAAAGGACACAGTGTTACAGGTTGGACAGAGTAAGCAGCCTTTCCTCTATCCAGAAAATTAAACAAATGAAAAGCTGCACAAGCATGACTGTAAATCTGCCAGTTCGGGCCAAAGATCCACAACTCTTCACATCACCTTGTCATGCTGTACATTCCCAGCTCTCGCCTGAATTACTAATGCTGCATGACCACAGAAACAGAAGTTCAAGAAGCAGCAATGACACATCTTTAGATCTTACACAAGAGCACATTTGCATATTCCGCATGAAGTTCACACAGAATTAATTTTCTTCATGAATAAAGTGAATGTTTATTTTTTTAGAAACAGATGAGCAACATTTTCCAAATATATAGTAATAACATGTAATCTTAGTGTGAATTTCATGTGTTTCTTGGGCTGTTAAATACGAAACCACATCCAGACTCAAATAACCTAATTTCTGTTACTGCTCATTCAGTAATAATCATGTCTCGCACTACAGTGTGGGCGAGTAAGTGAGCAGGCAGGGTTAGATCAGACACAATGCCTGCATCCACCTTCATGCTCTCCCCATCAATATACAAAGGTGCCGCTTCACAATCAGCCGCAGATAATGAGGTTGCATTATGTTTGATTCACTGCTGCTTGGAGAGATTGAATAGTAGGAGCTTGTGTCATGACTGATTAGAGTAGTGCTTGTACAAGTGCATGGTAATGACACCACATTGTGTGAGTGAGCCACTGTAGAAAGATTTGTTTTAGAAAAGAGACACTGCTTAAGTAAGCGACTGAAGCACAGAAAGCTACTGAGCCTTTGTGATGTCGGCTGTTCACTTCGTCTTCTTTAATCTTTGATGTGCTTTCATGTTGCCCACTGTTCCATCATGAGAGGTATGTGTGTACCATGAGATGTGTGTGTGTGTGTGTGTCTATCATGAGGTCTGTTTGCAGGGAAAAACATCACAAAGTACACTAGGTACTCACATGGTGACAACCCACTGCGGATCTAAGAACTAAAAAGTATTTTTAGTATAAAATTTAGTTATAATGTTATAAAGCAGTAGTGTCCAGTATTGGTCCTCAAGGACCACTATCCTGCATGTTTCAGTTGTTTCCCTGCTCTTCAGCATATCTTTAAGTTCTACAGAAGCCTGGTAATCAATCATTCATTCAAATCAGGTATGTCAAAGCAGAGAAACATCTAAAATTTAGATGTTTCTCTGCTTTGACACACTTGATGGCACAACACACAGGCTTCTGCAGAACTTAAAGGCCTGCTGAAGAGCAGGGAAAGAAGCAAGATTGGGAACCATTGTTATAAAGTTAAAATAGTCACAAATGATACAACTGATTAACTTTTGGAGTCATACCAATTCAATATGTCCACCACAGTGAAGCAACATTATCAAACACAAAAATGGCTATAACTCAGCCACTTTTACAAATATTGAGCTAAAATTTGTTGTAGTAGTCGCTGATTGCTAACTGATCTCACAAGATATGTTTTTAAAACTTTGCCATTAACTAGTGAAGTCAACAATGTCTGTATGTGAGCAAAATATCTCATGATCCACTGAACAAATTTTAATGAGCCTCTAAGAACACAATTATTGTATCTACATCTACAACTAATTACCTTTCAGAGTGAACCAATTTCAGATGACCACCATAACCAACTGACTTTAGGAAACATAAAATGGGCTATAACTTTTGGTGTGGTCGTATCTAAGAGTAATGTTCAACACATTATTTTAGTGCTAACCCATATCCCAAGAGCTCACAATGTTGAGCTCTTGGGAGATGTTTGGTCATTGATCATGTTCTAATGCAATAATCACAGGGATTTTTTTTAGATACATCTCAGTGTCAGTGTGAAATGTTGTAGTCCTTTGAATGAGGTTTTTAGTTCTCGTAGTTGATGCAAGTGGAAGAATGCAATATGTGGGTTTACTTTGTTCCTACTATTGTGATACATGAATGAGAGGGTTATATCGGTATCAAATGTTTACACTCACATACACATAAAGACACAAATGACCTTCCAATGGGAAACAACGTAACCATAGACTTACCTCCTTATCATTGGAAAGTAAATGTTTACCAAGTTTGTAATTCTCCAAAAGTCCCATCTAAGATGTTTGTTTTTTGTCTTTTTAGCTCTAAATTACCACAGTGTTCAACTGTCATCTAACAGCAAACCCAGAGATTACAAAAAGCAAAGTCATAAGGAAAAGTGCTTTTATTGCAGTTCTTTGAACAACCACTTTCAGCTGTCTCCAAAGGTGACTCTGTTCCTGCAGTGCACTCATGTTAAAAGGTCTAGTTTTATAACACAATAAACAATTTGCCTGCACAGAGGTGGACTTAAGTACAAGCATCTAAATCCTGCTGATGGAAATTTTTGGATTTTTTTTTAGCTTTTTTTTCTTGATTTTGGTTTCAAAATATAGAAAGGCACAGAAATCTTTGCAGACGGACTTATATTGGCTCAGAACACCATGATTGGGGTTCACTGCACAACTGCAATGAGGTACAACTGCTCAAAATACAACTGAGTAAATGTGTTTGTATTTGTAGCTGAAGCGCTCCAATGTTTTATTACAAAGGTCTGATGACAATAAGAAACAAATTTCTACTGAGGTTTGTTAGATAGCAGTCTACATCTAAGTGACAGCAGATGTATCTCACCTGGGAGGGTTTGATGTTACAGAATTGATTTTTTTCTTCTTCTTTTTTAAGGCAGCTTTCTAAAAACAAACACTGTTTGGTTTGTGTTTTTTCCAAATTGTAGAAAATAATGATCTACACTTCACAAAGCTTTCACAGATTACCTTTGGGCTGCTGGGGTGTGTTAGTTGGGCTACAAATAGTTGTAAAGATTCATGTTTGTACATTTAGAACATTGCTTCACATCACATGCTGCGTAACAATAGGCAACAAGTACAGGCAGAAATGAGGTCTGAATTATTGTTTTCGAATATAAGGTGACGAGTTTTCAGAATGTTTGAATGTTCTGTGAATGCCATAATAACGTGCACTCCTTGGGCAAGAAGACTAAAAATGCCAAATAATGAACTGAGACAAAACGATTGCACCATTCATCTTTTAGGTACAGTGTATAAATGTTATCCATGTGGAACATTTGTTGTTTGAATGTTGGATTGGTACACAGTCTGGTTGCTGTGTTATTTAGTTTATGTTTCAAAAGGCCACTCACTCAATCCAAACCACACACACACTGACCGTTACTCATGCTGCAGGCTTGTGTGGGCTCTAAATGACCTCTATTGCTGTTTTCTGTCTTGTTGAAAAGCCAGCGGCTGGCTGTCCTAAATAACTGCCAGCGTTTTTCATGAACCAAGCTCTCTGACTCTGGGACATCTGGTAATCGCCATCAGAAAGGTCTGTGAGGTCTTTTGGGACTAAATTCTAAATACAATTGTTAGAGATTTCTTGTTTGCACAGACATGGGTAACATGACAGCAAAACAGCAGCCAGCTGTCCACACTTGGATTGATTACTTTTTAAAATGTTTTATCCAAATTTAGAAATAAATATTCCGTGATGGACATGTGAGCCTATTATCATTCTTCTGTTTTGCTTTTGTTACAACAGCTGAGTGAAAAAATTCTCAAAAAGAAGTGATTGATAAAGTAATTAAAGATCTATCAATTCTTGAAGGAATGCATATTGTCCATTGCTTTTCATGACAGAGTTTAAGACTAACATCATCTCATATTGAGAAATAGCAGATGTGTAGCCATTTTGGTCAAATAATGAAAATGTTAAACAAATTCTTGAGCAAAATTGTGACATGCCACACAGGAAGTTTGTCTCTCAGCTACAGCCATATCAAATTTTAGCTCAATAATTCCAAAACTGACTGAATTACAGTCACTTTTGTGTTTACTAATTTCAATTCACTGTGGCAGCTGTCTGGAATTGAATATATGCTGGGGATCAGTCTCATCGACTAAAAAAAACTAATATTAGATCAATAATTGTGAAATTGACGAAGTTATAGCCTTTTTCGTGTTAAAGGTCAGTTGGGTGTGGCGGCCATCGTGAATAAAAATGTGTCTCAAAGTTAATCAATTGTAGATATACAGTCGTTGATTACCCTCTGGAAGTTTCATTAAAATTTGTCCAGTGGTTCATGAGATATTTTGGTAACAGAAATGCATTCATACACACAGACAGATGCAAAAATATCGTCATCTGCCTTTGCCTTTTGATGTTGGGCGATTATAAAAGGGCGCATCATTTGTATGCCTAATGTCACAAGTGTAAAGAACAATCAGCCTGACTGGGGAGATGAATATCATACCTATATCGCATTCTCTATCCCACAGTCTCACTCTCCTTCTGCGAGCGTGTGCTGCAGGGTGCTGATCTCCCAAAGGTTTATGTCTGTGACACTAAGCAAGAGTGACGTTTCTCTGACAACACCCAGCTCAGACACACACGCTCCCACACGCACTCTTTTTGTTTCCTCACACACACATTGTCTTTGTCTGCTTTCCTCCCTCCTTTCTGCTTTGTAGTTTCCAAACATGTCAGCAGTTTAAACCAGCACAGGCAAAGAGCCAAACAATGCATGAAATTGATTCCAACAAACATGGCAGGGGCTATTAAAGCTACTATATCGTATGGGGGGGAGTGACAGATGCCAATTAGAGCACAGACATGCCTGATCAGGTGGTCAGAGCTGACCAAACTGTGGACAGTAAAAAAGGGAAAAACACTTGTTACTCTAATAGCTACAAACATGGGACAATCCCAAAGCTTTTTTTATGTGTGTGTATGCGTGCGTGTGTGCGTGCATGCCCATCTATGCCTTTTTTGCATTGCAGAAGGCACCTCCGGACCAGTTTTCTGTACGACCTTGCTTTCCCTTGCTCGATGAATCTTTTATGAGTCTGGCGATGTGGGTTTCTGTGTAGAAGATTGGAATATAAATATGGCTGTTGCGCCTAGAGCTCCTCTTCCTGCTTGGATACAAAAGCTTTCATAAGGCTGAGCAGATTGGGCAAGCTGGTACTTGAACGGTGCTCTTCACATCACTTTACTTTTATCAGAGGAAACATGTCAGACACCAGACATAGATGTTGCTTCCACCTTCTCGTTCACCACACAAACACAATCATCTCAAACAAATATAGCTTTAAAAAAGTACTGCTTTTTTCATTTCTTAGAGATTATGTGCCCCTCAGTTTCTTGTTTTGTTTTGTTTTGTTTTGTTTTTTGTTTTGTTTTTTTAAAACCTTTTCTATCACTTACATTAATGACAAATCAAAGATTACAACCCCAATTCCAAAAAGGTTAGGACAATCTGTATATTGGCAATAGAACACCATTTTGTAAATAAATGGGAACAGGTCAGTAAGATGACTGCTTATAAAAAGAGTATTTTAGAGATTCTTAATCTTGCAGAAGTAAAGATGGGCAGAGGTTCACCAACTGTTTAAAAATTGTGAAACTATTTTAAATCAAAATTCTTCAATAGAAAATTGGGAAGACTTTTATTATACGATCACCTACAGTTCATAATATCATAAAAAAAGTTTAAGAATCTAGAGAAATCTCTGTGTGCAAAGAACAAGGCTGAAGTCAATACTAGATGCCCCTTATTTTCAGGCCCTCACTGCATTAAAGACAGGTCAGATTCAGTTATAAACATTACTGCATGGACTCAGGAACACTTCCACAAATTATTGTCTGTAAACACAATTACAGGGCCATCCATAATTGCTGGTTAAAGTCCTATCATGCAAAGAAGAAACCATATGTGAATACTATTCAGAAATGCTGCCATCTTCTTTGGGCCAAAGCTCATTTAAAATGAACTGAGGCAAAGTGGAAAACTGTTTTGTGGTCAGACAATTAAAGATCTGAAATTCTTTTTAAAAAACCATTTAAAAACTTTTCATACTAAAGAGGAGGGGAACCAGCGGCTTGTTATCACCACTTAGTTCCAAAGCCTGTATCGCTGATAGTATGGGGGTGCATTAATGCCTCTGGCATCGGGAGCTTACACACATGGAAAGATATCATCAGTGCAGAACAGTATACAGAACAACATATGCTCTCACTAAGATTATGTCTTTTTCAGGGATGGACATGCATGTTTCAGCAAGGCAATGCTAAATCACATACTGTTTCCATTACAACAGCATGGCTTCATAGTAGAAGAGTCCAGGTGCTAAACTGGCCTGCTTGTAGCCCAGACCTCTCACCAATTGAAAACATTTGATGCATCATGAAACAGAAAAATTCAGCAACAAAGACCCAGGACTGTTGAACAGCTAGAATCATACATCAGAGAAGAATAGTGGCATACATGGTTCTGTCCTCACTTTTTTGAGATGTGTTTGTGGTGGAATTTTTTTCTTTACTAAACCTTGGATACGAATATTCCAAAGACACATTAAACTGCAATCAAATACCCTTTATTATCTGATACCAGAGGGAGAGAAAATTAACTCAAGCACAAGCTTTTGCACAACCCCCTCTCTGACATGAGGCAGAGTTGTATGTTAATTTATACATACATGGGTATTACTAATGCCGCTAGTTCCTTTTTATCTTACAGAAAAATGTTTCAAGATATCCTATGACCAACAGCTCATTTTGCCTTGTCTATGGTGTTGTTACTCAATGACAGGATGAGATAAGCAAACTGCCAGTGGTGTAACAGACACTCTCTTTCACTCTGCATGGGCCACAGCTAAACGCACACACAGCGAATAACTGTATTAATAGGCAAATGAAATAAAATAAAGCATCTCCACATGTTGGTGTCATGAAATTCAAATTTAACTTATTTTTTTCAAAGAAAGTAAAAATTTAATAAATTAAACATTTGATATATTTATTATGTTTCATTGTGAATAAACTATGATTTTATAAGATTTGCAAATCACTGCATTCTGCTTTTATTTGCATTTTACACCACATCCCATCTTTGTTAAAATTGGGTTATAAATCTCAGATGAGCTCTTGCTTTCTTTCCTCTCTGAACAGATATCTCCCTAGGTATCTTCCTGTGTTTCATGTTTTTTGTTTTAGATAAAGACCTGTTTGCCATGTGCAAAGCGTCGCCCCCCCGTGTTGAAACCAAACTCACTGCCGAGCTTTCATTTTGAGTAATAAGGGATGAGAGCAAGGCGGCACAGTAGAAGCGGATGCAGAAAGCAAGAGGAACCATTTAATCGATGCGTTTTCCACGTGGCACTGTCACAGCCACTCAGTAGGCCCATTGATGAGAGAAGCTTGCTCTGACTCTGCCAAGGCTTAAAGGCTCCAGTCAGGGAGGCGTGGGAGCCCAGCAGCCGTCAGACACTGCTGCATATCAAGCAGGCTGGCAGGGCTCTCTGCTGTGCCCCGGTGAGCAAGGTAGAGAGGTCCTTTGATAGAGACACTACATGTAGGACAGGAGAGATAACAAGTGGAAGAAACTCCAGCTTTCATTACACTATGCTGCCTGCTTCTAAAGCCCCTGGGATTTCTCAAAGTCTACAAAACACACGTGTATAACACCAGGTGTGAACAACACATCTTGAAGTTGTAAGTAACAGTGCTATATTTATTTGCAGCTACATGGAAACTTAGTGTATATATTATAAGGGAAGAAGGAATGTGAAACGTTGACGTCATCACCCTAAAGAGCTTGAGCTTTGTTGAATAACATAAAATCGGGGAAAAATACTGTAAAACAAACACTGTCTTCAATTTTTTATGCATTTGCAAGAACAGAATTATTTCACAATTTTTTGTTGAGATTCAGTTTTTTTTTTAAATAAATCCTGCATGAAAATTTTTACAACCCACAGGGCTATTAACTGCATGTACAAATGAGTTTTTATTTTAGGTCATCTGGAGCATCAGGAAATAATAAAAAAAGTGTGATGTGTTCATGTTACAAGGACACCATGCAGTTTTTTGCCTAATAACAAAACAACGTTTTGACTCTTCAGAGCCTAGGCTTGGCAGCTGTATGCTAAGAAACAACTAAGTGACCTTATCAAACACAAAAATGGTTATAACTCAGCCATATTTAGCTAAAATTTGGTGTGGTACTAGCTGAGAGTCATTTTTAACACAAACTCTGAGGGCTAATAGATCATGCGGGATCTCACAATATTGCCTGAGATTGCACATAATGGCATTTACAAGGTTTGACTAAAATGGCTATAATGCTATCCATTCTCATCATATGACTTTAGTCAAAAAAGTTTAAATATGTTTCTAAAAAGTATAAGCATTACTAAAAAAAAGTCAAGTAGTCACTCTTTTACATTACACATACACGCACCCGCACACGCACACGCCCACACATGGTATAGACAGATTCTATCATCGGAAGCTGCTGTGGCGATCAGGGTTGGTGAGCAGTTTCAGAACAAAAGGAGAGGATGTGAACGAGGTTCAAATTAGAGCTCGTGAGAGTCGTTGAGCATGGTAGTGTTGTTTGGAGTGGGTAGGAGAAAGACAGAGGAAGGAAGAGATGAAGTCGAGTTGCTGTAAATGAAAACTGGAAATTGCAGGAAGGGATAGAAGGGGAAGCATCACGAGTGTGCCTGCAGGGGAATTATCTGTCCTATCCAAACCAGAAGGAGAATAACAATTAGAGGCCCATCACTCTGTCACAGTGATTTTGTTCCATTCAGTGGCAATGACACTCCTTGCAGATTGTCTTTAATTAGCTCTACATCGCTTGATCAATATGGCTGTGACAAAACAATGGCATGTGCATCCTGTCGCTGGGGTGACAGAGAAGCAAAAAGCAGCAAGAATAAAGGGCTGGTGTTGACAGACACGACATGAGAAGAAAATGATCTGGAGTGGCATCTTTGGGAGATGAGAGGGAAAGGAAGGGTGTCAAGGCAAGAAGTCATGCTCTGATAAAAACATGCTTTTATGACAATTTGAGTTTGTACCTGTTTATTGGCTTTGCGTGCTTGTGGATGAAAAGTGAGATATACATGTCTGTGTCATGTTGCACAACAAGGTGAAGAAAAGCAAGCAGGTTAAAGCTTTGGCTTCATATCATGTCAGAGTCTGCTATGCGATCTAACGCAATAATCCCTGTTATATGTTGGAGCAGCAGAGTTGAGTGCTTCAGCTACTCTAATGGTGACGTGATGAATAGGTATTCTGGAGAGGTCTCCCTCTTTAAGCCTTATTGCCTCAGGCTACTGGCCTTCTCCGGCCCAGCTCTCAATTTTTACTCTTCTCACTGAGAGTAACAGCTTGCAATGAGCTGTTGCAGAGATCTTCAGAGAAGAGCACTTCGTACTTGTCAGGTACTTTTTTTTCCACTTGGTATGTTTTAGATCAATATCTGCTACCGTCATGCCTAAATCTGTCATGATCCTATCCAAACAGCCCTGACCAAGAGCGTTAAATGTGAACTGCAGGATTCTTTTCTGAAAAAAGAATTTTGTCTATGCACATAAAATTTGACATTAAAAAAGATGACTTTTTTATTTTTTCAGTAACAAATTTGAGTAGATTATCAAGTATAGTAGAAAATTAGTGTATTCTACATTCTACAATATTGTGTGCCCTAAAGATACACATTGTTTCCAGTTAACACTTGTTATTACCTGCCACTAAAGGTGAAGGTGGAGTGATAATAATTATGCCCATGTTTAAGTGTGTTTATCTGTACTGTTAGCAAAATATCTCGTAAATCATTAGATAGATTTTAATAAAACTGTCAGAAAATAATCATTAGTTTGACATCTACAATTGATTATTGTTTGGAGTCAACTTGATTTAAGATGGCTTAATAGGCTTAATATGCATTTCTTTCAGGAAATTCTAGTCCTTTAATTTGCAGATGTGTATCCTCACATGTGTGTCATTAAAAATCTGCGGTTGACGAAATGTCCCCAGAGTCCTTCTAACTTTCTCAGGCTCATTAATATTAGAATATGTCTGTCATAATCTCTCATGCTTAGAGGTTAGATCTATTTTAAATAGATCATTGTCCATGTTCGCTCCTTGCAATCAAGCAGTAGTCAACAAAGTAATGTCCCAGGAGCAATAGACAACAGAGATTCAGAGTGACATGTCATAAAGACAACAAATAAAGAACTAAATTTTAACGATTAGCAAAAGAATGTGCCTCCTGAAGGAAGAAAACTCATCTATCCCGCTTTTTTCTGCATAGAATATTAATGAAAAGAGTGACCTTTCTGATATTGTGTTTGCCCTCAAATCCATTTAGTTCCAAATATCGTCATTAGGTACAGTATATCTGCATAGTCTGCAAAGAGCATGTTGCAAAACATCTTCCATCACCTAAAAACCACAAAGCTACAGTTTGTCACAAACTGACCTTTGCAGCATTTATAAATTTTGCAGTTTTATTTATATTTTGGCAAGAGAGCAGAACTAAGATGTTAATGCAGGACGCTGTGTTCACTATACAGTTCAGTGCCTGCTGAATGTTACATCTGTCACTGCAGATTCACTCCCACGATCCAGTGCAGCTCCCAGTGGTGTGAGAAGGACTCTCAGGCCACTCTTTACCATTCTTCCTCCCACCTCTACTTTCTCACTCAGAACACTTCTCATCTCACACTCAGCTGACTCCACATTAGCCTACATTCACATAAAACTCTCATTTTCTCTTCTGTAAGCTCATTTCTTCAGCTTGTTGATTTTTTTCTTGTCTGTTTGTTTCCATAATCACTGGATGGATCAGTTGGTCCTCATCTTGAAAATCCAACTTGTCTTTGGAGATTATATGACTGGAATGAGCTCAGGGATGGAGAAAGGTGGTAAAGAAAAGAGGATGATACAGGACTGTTTATTTACACTAAAGTTCCTCCTTTTTTAGCAGCAAAGCAAAACTTCACAAAAGTACACAAAGATAAGCCCATTTGTTTTTCTAAAAGTTTTTTCTCACCATTTTTGCCTCCATTTGGCTATAAATGTAATATTCAGTTAGGGGCTGTTTGGGGATTTCTTTCCTCTACACGCTGTGCCTGTGTTGTGTTAATAATGTCCCCTTAATTAAATGTTACAGCTTCTGTGAGCATTAATGACCTGAAGACAGAGAAAGCAAATGGAGGATTCAGTGTGAGCTTTGACAAAAAGGTTGGACACTGCAGGCTGCTTCTGTCCCCTCATTTCTAATAGCCATGCAGTTTATAGCTGATGGGCTATGGCCATTTATTTATTTTTCTATTTTATTTATTTATTTTTTTTGACCATTTCTAACACAGAGCATTATGCTGCCAACTAGTAAAGCAGACTATAATTGGCAGGGTTTCACCACTCCTCTCTGCTCCTATTAGTTCTGCTGTTGCAGACGTGGCAGAAAACAGACAAGATGTAAACTCATCACCTCAGGGAGTTTCAAATACAACATCCAATGCTTTTTTTAGATGCCTTTACTGTCTGTCTCTCTGTCTCGTACAAATATCACAGCATCCTTCTGAATTGTCTTTTCTATCTACACCGTGTTGTTTCTTTAACTTGTTTTCTTCTTGTGTAAGCCAACACAGTGATTAGCCAATCATGATGATACCTACACTCTGTGACGGCATGACATTTGTAAACAGTGACTCATAAAACACGCAGGCGCTTTGTCCACTGGCTGTCTCTTTAATCATCTAGCAAGGCACTAAGCACAGTCTGCATACAAACTTAGATAAATTCTTCATTGAAATTAAAGGCGTAGCATTCCTTGAAGAAATGCATATCAGCCACCGCCCATCATGCCAGAATTTTAGACTGAGATCATACTATAATCAGAAATGACAGAGTTGTAACCATTTTTAAACCTTGAAAATAATGTTACATACGATCTTGTGCAAAATTCACAACAAGTTACACTCAGAGTATGTCTTGTGAATGTCTCTCAGCTACTGCCACATCAAACTCCAGCTCAATATCTGTAAAATTAGCTGAGGCGTGCCCATTTTTGTGTTGGCTAATGTTGATTAGCTGTAGCAGCTATAATGAATTGCAATGAGCACACATCTTAGCACAATACTTGTGAAATTACTTGAACTTTAGTCATTTTAGTGCTTTTTGGCTGTGGTAACCATGTTGAATCGTGTTGGCTCCAAAGATTGATTAGTTGTATACCAAAGAAATATTTTTCTTGAAAATTTCCTTAAAATGTTTCCAGTGGTTCATGAGATATTTTGATAATAGTTGGGAACATGAACACATTCACACTTCCAAACATTGGCAAAAAAATATGATTGTCCGCCTTCACCTCTCGGCAGTTGGCAATAGCAGTTGCCATAACAAGATGAATGTATCTTTAATAAAATAAAACATTTTGAAAGAATCATAATGACACAATGATAAATATTACTAGTGTAAAAGTATATTTAAAAATGGTCACAATACAGCATTTTTGATTTAGAAATTGTAGCCTGCAGCTTCAGCAAGATATATTTTTATCACATGTTGACTACAACTGATGCACTGTAAGAGGGGAAATTATGTTGCCAGAACTCAATAAAAGATGAGTTATGAGTGAAAAAAAAACTCAATTATTCTGGATTCTGGTGACAAGGCCAGCACCCCAAGTTCAGCGAAGGGCATTTTGAAGAAGCAAGCAGGCACAGCCTCAATTAGAGGGCTTTCTTTTTGAGTTCCATCTACCTTTTTGCTGGGAGTTCCAATTTGCTGTCAGTAATTATTCCATTCACAGAAATAGCTTTCTCTATGTTAGAGAGAGAAAGTTTGATTAGCGGGATGGGAACAAAAGGTCAGGAAGTGGCTCTGGATTGCTTCTGTTGTATTAAAAAATGTGAAGGTTTGTTTGATATTATCAGGTCATCATGTGGACAGAAACACATCACTGTAATTATGTGTATTTATGCATACCCGCATGCATTTAGCTCTGGATGTGGTGGCAATTTAGAAATGCATATTTGCCTGGAGAGGGGTGCAGTGAGTAAGGTTCAGCTGGTGCTGCTGGCATGAAAAGGGGCAGAACACTGAGCCATGCTGTGCTGCAGAAGGCAAGGCAGCTGATTGGCGCATGTAGTTCTTTTGTACTGCTTTGATCGAGGCTTTTCTTTGGCAAGCCTGAGGCAAAAAGTGACGCCTTACTTGTGTCTGATTGAGCTTTCTAGGAGTCAAACGTATACAGTTTGTCACACCAAATGCCCCACAAATAACCCTGTATACGACCCCATTGACTGATGGGATTGTAATCAAGGGAGCAATCAGGAGCAATCAATCTTTGTATGAATAAATTTGAATGTAAGTTCCAGAAATATACTGAGGATGCTGTTCAGTAGGCTGACCTCAGTTTGTTTTTCCAGTCAGTTTGCTTGGACTAATAAATTGTTGAGATGTAATATTTAGCCTGTTTTATTCTATTTATATTATATTATTTTTAAGACTGAGTCATTCCCATTTATTAGTGCCCATTGCTGAAGGCACAGGTGGAGACATAATGTTTTTGTCAATGTCTTTGTGACTTTTTGTTTATACCGTTAGCAAAAAACATCTCATGAATCACTAAACAGATTTTAAAAAAACTTTCAGAAAGTAATCATTTGGGTTGACATTTATTGCTGATTAACCTTTGGAGTCAATTTGATTCAAGATGGTTGCCACAGCAAACAGTCTGACCAAACATAAAAATGTCTGTAACCCGGTCAATTTGACAGATACTGAGCTAAAATTTGGTGTGGTAGTAGCTGAGATTTATCCTCAGGCTTTACTCTGAGGAGTTATGCATTTTGTGAGATCTGTGTTTAAAACTTTGACTCTGTTTGCCAATTATCTCATAAACCAGAAGACAAAGTTTAATAAAACTTTTTAAAAAATAACCAATAGATGTACGTCTACAACAAATTACTGTTTAGAGGCAATCCAGTTCAAGATGGGTAATCCAGCAACTGACAAAAGTATATTGTAGTTGATGGCTGTAGTTGAGTCAGTTTTATAGATTTTGTACTACAATTTGGTGTGATTGAAGTTGAGAGTCAGTCAAAAAGCATACTCTAAGTGCTACACAAGGCACACAATCTTTCCTTAAAACTTAAAACCTAAAACTTACTGTTGGAGTGAATCCTGGTTGCCTGTTAGCAAAATATTTCATCATTCACATTCTCATCATTCATTTTGATGAAACTTTCAAAAATTAATCATGGGATGTACATCTACAAGTCAATCCATTTCATGATAGTTACCACAGGTAATCAGTATTAGCCAACACAAAAATGGCTATATCTCAGTCAATTTAACAGTTATTGAGCTAAAACAGTAAAAAGTGAGAGTCATTCACAACACATACTCTGAGCATGACATCTTGCAATGGTGCATGAGACTGTGCATAGCATCATTTTCAAGGTTTGACCAAAACAGCAACTACTCCATGATTTCTTAACATAAAATGATCTTAGTTGAAAATTCTGGCATGAAAGGTGGTGGGTGATATGTGTCCTTTCAAGGCATTGTTGAAGTCAATATAGTCAATAGTCTTTATAGCTGATTTCTTTACTGCTGTTTTTTACTAGAAGAAGACATTTCCACCTGGTACTGACCACTAAAACATTGTTGGTTTCAGTCTCATGCAGCACTGTTGTTCTGATCCTTGTTGTTTCACATTGAGGTGAAGGTATGATAATGGGCATGGCATGGCTCAGCTGGGTCACTCACACAACGCTGTGGTAACCACCATCCGAGAGAACTGAGGACATTTCACAGCTCAGTGGAGAGAAAGCTTTGTTTGTGCAAGTATTGATGCACACAAACAAAACAGTGGATACATAAGTAAACCCATCAGCACAGAAGGAGTCACGTTTTAACGCAGAAGGCTTTTTGTTATCATAGAAATGTGTTCAATATTTGAAATGATTTCATCATCTTTCGGCTTATAAAGCCATGCTGATGCAAGCTAAGCATGCAGTGGTGTGCTCCTGTGTAAGGATTTAATGCAAGCCTCAACCATAAATTCATATAGGAATCACCTGTAATCAGAATGTCCTACAGTATTTGTTGTGATTCCCTACTGATTGAGACATTAAACATATTAATATGAATTGCATGTTTTCCCAGAGATTTATACATGCATACGTCAGTTTGACTAAATTTTATAGCCCTCCTGCTGTGTTAGTCACTGTGAAATTTAAAACTCCAAATGTGTTTTCTCAATGAAAGGCCCACAGGAGCCATTAATAGATTAAACAATCCATGTTGAAAACACTATTGTTTCTCCTGACCTGAACCTTGGGGCAAGGTTTATTTATGCCACTTAAATAGTTTCCATGGTAATGAGGTCCCACTTTTTTTAGGATGATTTTGATCTTAATGCGTTTAGAAGACTGCAGGCTTTGTTGTCCATCAGCTAATTAATGAATCATGACTCAGAAAAGTAGCCGGTGTGCTCAAAACAAGATGACTCCAGCATGTTTCAGGCTCAGACAGCTCTCAGTTTCTGTACATCTCTCATCCCTTCATCATCATTTAAATCTGCATCATGTCTGTGACATTAGCTGAGGTGTAATTGACTTCAATATTTTAGTTTGAAATCTGTAGGTGGCTGTGTGTTTGCACTCGGTTACAATGCGGCAACTGCTTGGTGTTTTCTGCTCCCAAGTATTGTTACCTCACCCTGAGCCTGTTGTCTGTGGCCTCGGGGCTTTGTAGTGCTCTACTGCCATCCATGGGTATGCACAAATTCTGCCTTTTCTGTGTGGTTGGTGGGCATTTCCACCATTTGAACTGATTAAAAATGTCCTTTATACAGCTTGCTTCAGGCAAGAAGCTAAGTTAATTTTTCCCCCCTTTTTTATGTTTATAATGAAGCACAAGGTTCTGTCAGTAAGTTGTTGCTGAAGTACCACATGCTACACAAATTAAAATTATATTGATGTTCTAGTATATTATATCTTTGTGCTGCAAAATCTATGCATAAGCTTGCAACAGCACACGTATGTAAATTGCAGAAAAAAAATTCATTAACTTCAGTTACAAATAACAAAGGCAAGGACACGTGAAGGTTAAAGAGATTACTTTTTTCTACTTATAGTTAAAGAGACCAAGGGAAACAACTAAAAGAGGAAGAAGCTGAAAGAAGGAGGAAAAACGAGAGGGATAAAAACCTGGCATGTAATGACTCTGCAGAGTTACAGAGGAAATTAAGCTGACCAATTATTGGAGGGGAAATTATGAAGAATTGAATGGCTGTAAAAATTAATCAAAAAGGATTAAATTAATACAGGTTAAACGGCTAGCTCCCTTTCTTAATGAAAGCTTGATCTGCCAACAGACTGTGATTAGTCAGCCGATTGTCAGAGCCTTAAATTCTCTGAAGTATGACAGATCGTCTGCGTTTCTCTCATTATTTCCATCCTTTCTTTGGTTAATCACTTCAGAAAAAAATGGCATGTGACCTCCACTGTAAATAAAAATTAAAAGTCAAAGTTGTGTTACAGGAATCATTTGAATCTAATCAGATTCAAATTGACTACAGTAAGATCATAACATGAATATTTTGGAGACTTTGTTTGATTACTGATTAACTGTAAAGGTTGTTGTTTACACAACAAACAAGCAAAAACTGCTTTTTGATGAATTATTAGAAGCCTTCAGAATCCTTCATGCATTTATTTGATGATCTCAATAAAACAAAACTGATTTTTTTTCTTTTTTTTTTGAGGCCACAGAATGATTAATTAATCAGGGTTGACGTAAAAGTTTTGGTAAAGTTTTGAAGTTCCAACATTTCTTGTGCAATCCCACTGTAGAT
Source organism: Kryptolebias marmoratus (assembly GCF_001649575.2). NCBI lineage: Eukaryota > Metazoa > Chordata > Actinopteri > Cyprinodontiformes > Rivulidae > Kryptolebias > Kryptolebias marmoratus. The sequence goes on along the minus strand of NC_051441.1, from coordinate 7,695,069 downwards.
ATCTTTACTGTGGACATATATAGTAACGAAATGTTCACAGGAGGTTTTTGAAAATAAACATCTTTTAACCTTGAATTTCTTTTTTTAATCTTGTTGAACTGTCCATCTTATTTTTATGTACAGTGGCTACAGTTGTGCTCTGGGTGGAAGTCCCCTTTAACTATCCACAATGATGCAGCACCATCTTCTTTATTTGCTTCAGGTTTTCTTAAGACAATACATATAACACAACCTTGTTTAAACAAAGATTCAAGATTAAGTAAAGTCTGTATCCATGTGTTAGTCTTTGCTGCCACCCAGTGAAAACAACAGTTATTACATTCTTTTAAAATGGTGCAGTAAAGGAAATATCAAAAGGAAATATATAAAATTTTCTTTCAAAATCAAAGTAGCAATGATAATATTTATTTATATGACATAAATATTTTTTTAGATATTGACATTACTATTTAACTAAACCAGTAGTAATTGTATGCACCTGTTGTGATTTATGTTTTTCCTGTTTCAATAAAACCTTTGTTAAACACAAAATAGTGTCACTCTAAAGATTTGACTCTGATATTTTACTGAAACATTCCCATGAGATGAAGACTACAATCACCAGATTTACTGCTGATCAACAAAAGGCTGTGCCCGTCACCAGGCAGCTTTTGGTTGCAGTTTTCTTTAGGACCACATGGGGGCAATATTGATACAAAAATAGCTAAAACGGCACTGACGGTTGAGCCAGCAGCTGAGCCCGGGTGTGCTGACACTCTTTGGATGGAGAACAGAAAGCTGTCTCTTCTCATATCACTTCATCCCCACAGAGGAACCCATATCACTCACCCATCAGGACAGGCAGGGGAGCAGAACCCCCCATGGCTGACAAAATGAATAAGTCAGCAGAGCAGGAAGAAAACAAGATGACTTGGCCCTTTTTTTCTGAGTAGGCCATTCTGTCATCATTGTGTGTGGCTGTTTAGGGCATAAAATTACCCTGCCAACAACCAAGGTTTTGTAAGGAGAGAAAAATTTCATGCATCTTTTTGATTTGAAAGCATTTCCCCTCATTCACCGAATCAACCTGTCCTAAAATAAGCTGAAATCAAGTTTCGGGAAACCAATCTTTGAGGTAACAAGACGCACAAACAAACAAACAACTGGTATGTCTGTTGCTTCATTACCTGCTTGGATTGTGCTTAGAGATGCATTGGTTGAAATGTATTTCTTGAAAGACTGCATGTATTTAGAGGCATTCCAGCTTCTGTTAATCATATTTAACTCAACTCAAGGATGAGTTGAATATAACATTCAGAGAAAATCCACAGCCTAAAACTTGCACTCTATCATTTCTATCAGTTCAGTTATCTATCAACAGACTTTCACACAGAAAGTGTAGAGAGTATCAAAAGTATGTTGTCAGGTGAATGAGGTGATATAATATGGATATGAAATACCTATAGAAAATAAATGGATAGAATATGAATATGGCTCAGGCAGTAACAGAGTGAGTTACAGATTGTCTAGTCTGTCATGAAGCAAAATGATAGATGAGCTGTCAGAAGCAGCAGTAGACAGAGGCACCTGGATCTCTCCCATTTTAATACCTTGCAGAACCAGCTGTCCATGTGGCCAGCCTTTACATCTATCATGCCACATTCTCAGTCATCTACTCCAGACAGACAGTGAGATTAGACAGCAGGACAGTCGACTGTGCAAAGGATGGTAGTCAGGTGCCCTGGGCACTCACAAGCCACATATACATCAGTGCTTTGAAATCAGTCTGTCTTAGATCTACACACATACACACACTCACACCCATACACACACACAAAACACCACAATGTGAGTCATAAAGAACTGCCAAATGTCAGAAAACGAGAGGGAAGGAAAAGACTGAATAGAAAACTGCATGCAAAACGGGGCTGGCAAAAAACAAATGAAACAGGAGAGGCTGATCGGGAGGGGGTGAGACAAAGAAGCAGCCAATGCGCAGCTCTGCATCTTGAGTAAGAGATGGGAAAGAGAGGGAGAGGGAGGGAGGGAACCAGGGCTGAAGCTGAGGCAGCCACTCTGAGGGGAAAGGTTCTCAGTGTGATGCTGTTGGATGTGAACTGCTCTCCTTTAACCGGTCTCTGTCCATTTGTTTGACTGAGCCAGGAGTGTGAGTAACACAGCTTGGCTTCACCCATTCTGGGGGATCTGCTGCTGTTCAGACTTGAAGCAGAGGCTGACCGGCTTGTTACCCTGCCCAGGCTGTCTGCATAAGAAGGGGGCTGAGGTCTAGGCTAGGGCAGGGCAGAGCTGGCTGTCTGGCCATTTGTGCCGGGCCACACAGGGAGAAAACATGAGTGTTCCTATGCTCAAGATTGGGGCAGTGCTCAGCACTATGGCCATGGTGACCAACTGGATGTCTCAGACTCTGCCCTCTCTTGTGGGACTCAATGGAACCACCGTCTCCAGAGGGGGCACCTCAGAAAGGATTATAAGTGTGAGTATAACTTAATTTGCTTTTTTGTTAGTGTGTACAGTTAATGTTTGAGCATGTTTTGTAAATGTAACAGACAAAAATATTGTGAATGAAAGACAGTGGTACAGCAGATATAAGCAGGAAAAGGAAATAAATGAAATGAATGAATTGAAGTTTAGATATGACTGTGGGAGAAATGTTTCCACCAGTTGTGAATGTTGCACAAAAACAAAGCTACTGTTTTGTGTTTAGGCATTTGTGATTGATCAAGAATGCCATGCAGACATATGTGGTAAATCATATGTTTTTTGGCAGGGTGATGGGAGGTGGAGAGCTGTCCTGAGTGATGCTCAGGCTGATCTTATCTGTCAGTCAGCTCCAGGGTGGGAAAGAGGGTGCTCATATTTGAGGGTGATGGCAAAGACTTGAGACAGTTCTACAGTTTTGAGTGTGCCTTATTCCCTTACTTTATCTTAAAATCAGCTGTCTTTTCTTGAATAAAACAGTGACCTCAAACTGACAAACATTGGGGGCTTTTTTAAAAATAAATGTAGTTCAAATTAAGTTTTAAAGTTTTATTTTACATTTTTGTTGAATAAAAAATGGTGTTTGCCAGTCTAATTTTGTTCAAATAAGATGGAAAAAAGAGAACTGTCAAACCAGGGACTCACTTTGACATTTTCAGTCTCATCTGCAGTTAGTAGATGTTTTTTCGTTTTATCCTGAGTGAGTTTTATGGCATCTTACCCATTAGGCAAATGCCTGGATCTGTTGAAATGACAGAAATTGAACATCCCAAGAGGTGTACGACCATCTGGATATGTGTCTGTGAACGCATCCATGCACATGTTTGTGCAAGAGTAAATGTGTGTGTGTGTATGTGTGTGTGTGTTAAGATATATAAGCTGTCTTTGTGTGTTGAGTCATTTATGTCCCAAGGGTAAAAGTCCGTCTGTTTGATGTGGAGTTTTTGTAATTCATAACACCCATCTGACATTTTATCTCTCTTTAATTCTGCCATGAAGCATCAAGCTGAAATGTTTTCTTTAACAAATAAATAAATTAAAAAAATAGACATCCTGCTGCTTTCTTTGTTAAAAAGTCAAGCTCAGAAATATTTTGTTGTAAGCTGTGAAGTTATCTCAGCAGGAAATTTTTGAATGAAACATCAACAATATTATTTTTAACACAGAATTTTTTAATCACATTAAATACCCATTTCCCCTGCAAAGTCCTACCAAAATATTCGTCAGTGTGGAGTATTTCTATGCCTGCTATTGCAAGTGGAAGAAAACGTTTTAATGTTTCTTGATGTTGAACTCATTCAAATCAAGGCTCATGACTGGTAGTTTTTATCATTTGCATTTCAAAGGACACATTACAATAAATTATCACACATTGTGTTACTGACTATTTTTCTTTAAGGAATTATGCTGCAGAACTAGTGGAGTTAAATGATGTTCCTACAAAAGTTCATTTCATCAAAGTTTTATTAGAAATGATGAGTCAGTTTGATGCTGTTACATATTACTAGATTGTAACAGACCGTTGTGATGGAAAACACCTTCAGTTTGAGATGAGAATATTCTCCACAATGACGGCAAATAAAACATTCATGGAAAACTTGCCTCAAAATCACATCACTTTTAATGAGAGATTTGCCTCTGGAGATGATCTAAGAAGCTGCCATGACTCACAAAGTGTTTTGAGGTCCAATCAAAGACAATCTAGCTGTGGACTTGTGACACTCCTGTGCTGGCATGCCAAGGGCTGTTGCATGGCTGCTCCTCACCCTGGCACCCATGCATGCTGCTGTCTTCTCACAGCTAAGAGCTATTTACAAAGTCTGCTTCGCTTTCTCACTGCGCCTGGTTTTTAACCAGCTGATCCAAGAACACAGCTGACTGAGTTTATATATGCTCTACTGTAATGGCACTGAGAACAACACTGCCTGGGTGCTTGTGCACATCTGGATAGTGCAAAACCATGTTTCTTAATGAGTGGAAGACCCTTGGATTTCAATGCATAAGACTATAGTGACCTGAAGGTACTGTCAAGCAAAAACAAGGCATAGAGTTCTACTAGAATGTCCTAGGAGGAAAAATATTATTTGTTTTCCTGTATCATAAGAATCAATCTATCAGTCTATTTATTTGGTCTATAGAAAGTGCCTAAAATGCTCTAAATAGCAATGCTGCTGTAGAAAATTAAACCTGAAACCCCGAGTTTCAATGAGTAAGTTTTCATGTTCTATTTAGAAGTAAAGGCTAAAGGCCTTTGTGTGACTTGCTGAAGCTCTAAAGCTGTGGTGGTTCAGAAATGTCACTCAAATAAATGCTCTACTCTGGAGAAGTTCTCACTTTCAGAAATTCAGCACATTTTCAGAACAGTTTGTTAGACATATCAAGGTTCTCACATCTGGTAACTGAAATCATTGTCAACAGTTTCACTTAAGCACCTTTGACAAGTGCTCTGAGCATAGAAAGAGTGTGAATGATTATTTATGTTCAAAAGAATCTCAGAACGACTAATCTCCTTGATAAATCAAAGTCATGTTCAGGTTTTGGTTGCCAGAAAAAATCATTTCAATACTAAACAGTATTTCAACATGATAAAGTGGTGCACAGAATGGGGTGTGTGTGTGTGTGGGAGTGTGTGTGTGAATGGTCGTCTCTCTTGTTCATCTCTATGTGGCCCTGTGATAGACTGATGAAATATCCAAGGTATACCCTCCCTCTTGCCCAACGACCACTGAAGATAGACACCAAATCCCTCCAACACTGAACGGGAACAAGTGGTTTAAAAAAAAATGTTGAATGTTATTGTACAATCCAAAAAGAAAGATTCTTCTGCATTTTTTTTTAATTTATTTTGCTTATAGTTTTTACAAGCACTAAAATTTGACTCTTACTGCCTTCTGAAATAAAGTCAACTGCTGAAATTCTGTCATGACAATAATAAATTTTAGCTTAACGACAATAAACTTGTCTTTTCTCAACACAGTCAGCAAATTCAAATCTGGGATTACTGGTGCATTTGTGCTGCGGTATAACTTTCTTTTTCTAATAGCAACAGGAAAGTGTGTGCAAGCTGGGCATAAATACACCACAAACATGCTGTGGCTGTGTCACCATAACACTGCTTTGAAAGAAAAAAAAATGTCTCTGTGCAAACACTTAAATAAGAAACTCTGAGGCTCTGACTTGCAAATTCTCAGCATGAAAAAGAAAGAATGGAACAAATAATGACATTTTACAGAGTCACCAGTGATTCTGACTGAGGTCACACAGCCTGTGTCTAACATGATGTTGGACTATAAACTTTATTACACCCACCATGCAGTCCCATAAAGCAGATTGTTGAGAGACTGATCCTTAGCTATAGAATAATTTAGAATTAAACACTGCTGCAGATTTTAATTTGTGCACTTTGCTTTTATGTTTATTGTCCTGCTTTCAAGCACATTTTATTTGAGTATGGAGCCCTGACAGGTGTCCTTTTATGCCTGGTCAATGAGACACAGAGCCAGATCTCCATGGAAGTCATGCTGCATAATATTATTTTAACCAGTTTCGACACGGTACCTGATAATGTGAAAGGTCTTGCAAAGTAAATAAGTGAATCAAACCCTTGATATAGTTTGTCACACATAATGAAAGTTAAAGTCTCGTCCTTCAGAAGCACTTCAGTATTTAGATGTCAGTACTGTGTGGTCCATATTTGCACCGTAGAACCACCGGCTGTGTTTTAACAGTTTATGTAGTGTTTTATCACACAAGACACCCAAGCATTTACTCATCTGTTCAGTAGAAAATGTGATAGAGCTGTCTTGTTCCTGTGTAACACCAGAGTGGATGCCAAATGTTTTTTCACTAGGACACCTGGTATGGTGCTGGCAGCACATTCCCGAACAGTATGAAGTTACAACAGCCCACTTGAGTGTCATTTTCTTCTACTTTTACAACTTTCCTGTCTTTAGAAGTTGACAAACAGTTGATCTGACAGTAGAATAACTGTTCAGGTGTAATCTGGGTGAGTCAGGTCCAGATGGCGAGACCAGGACACCATTCATAGCAGTGTGACAGTAACACGAGTGATGGAGTGGGATAAAATGTAAAGCTGCGGGGAGGCAAAGTCAAGCACTAGAGATGGGAGGGGCATGATGAGTTTATGAGTCATATTATTGACTGGCATCCATGCTGTGCTGATTGTGGTAATCGGTTTTCCTTGAAAGCAGAGGAGACTAAAGACTTTACTGAGGGACTTCATTGAGTTTTATTTTGAAGGCTTGGCAGCTGGTACATGCTGAGGATTTACTGATTGTTTGTTTGAAGAGGGAGGTTGTGTATTTGCATGTCTATTTGTATAATGTCACTTCAGCAATAATTCAGCAATGAGCAGCAAATTTGACAAATGAGGCCTGAATTTTTTGGCCATAACATAAATGTGACCGAGCTCTGTTTGGCAGAGAAAGATGGGTCTGCTTTGGTGTCAACAAGTACTATTCTGTAACATCATCTCCGTCCTCTTGTTCTAATATTGTCCCACTTTTGTGCTCCTTCAGTTTCTCAGATGTTATGCATTCAGTGTCATGGTCCTCTCCTCGCCATATCTCAGAACTTGTGCCTGGTTATACCATTTGCTCCTTCTGCCTGGTGCTTATGAAAGTTATAATAGACTTCCCGTCATGCTCATAAAGTAAGGATCTGCAGATTTATGATCTCATTTAACTCTGGCTTTGCAGCAGCCAGCTCCGGGGTCGGTCTAATGAAACGTCAGAGAAAGTCTATATTGCAAGTCGACAGTTACACCACAGGCTTGAATGTCTAATTGGATAATCTCTGCAAACTTTGGTAATCTGTAACCAAGCAAGAATCTTGTGTTTCTGTCAAAAATAACTTGTCAGGTGATGGCGTGAGGGTGAGAGATAGTTTTAGTAACAATTTCCTCCCAAATTACACAAATAAGCTTATTGAAAATGTGAAACATCATTTTTTTTCTGCAGAGTTTAGGAGGCAGAGGAGAAATGTTGGTATATCTTTTTACCTCACTCAGCTGGAATTCACTTTAAATTGTCACTCAGCATTCAAACAAAGCAACATTTCAATTAAACTGCTAGAAATAAGAGCCTTTTCACTTGTCTTTGTCAGCCTTTTAAAAACCACAGCTCCCTCTTTTATGCCTGTGTGTATATCAGTAACTCCTGCTTTACTCAGCTTTCTCTTGGGAGGATGAGAGCTTGTGGTGCCAGGAGCTGATGGGGGGGCTTCATATGCCCAGACCGCTAATGTGAAGTCCTGCAGGGAACCCCAATGGGGGCAAGCCAGAAATCCTTAAGAGTAATTTTAATTTCAGTGAGCAAGCCAAATTGATTTTTCATTTCTCTTGTCCTCCGTGGTTTCATGTTGTTTTCATTGCAGCTGTCTTCTTTAATGGCCTTTTGCACAGCAGCATTGAAACGACTTCAGATCTGCTGCTTAGATATTCTGTGTCATCCCTCACATCTAATGGGAGAATTTCTGGGACAGTGAACTGAATGCTTCCTCTCTGCTGAAACTGCTGTCTGTGTCTTAGATGAGGAGATTATCCGCCAAACATGATACAACACATAGATTGCATACATTGTTCATGCTTCAGTTCACTCTGCATTCCTGAACATAGGTTTGGTAACAATAATTATTTAAGATTTTCAACATTCTTGAAGTATTTCTTTGGCCGTATATTGCTTGAAACTCCTAAATGAATAAATGCCAACGACCCATTCATCGTCTTATTCAAATTTAAATAAATGAGCAAGTGTTCAAAGATAAAAAAATAAAATAAAAATCCAGGATAGTGCCCTCATAGGTCCTCTGTAAAAACCCTGCATGTTACCCCATAAGTACTGGGTATGTACTGGGCTGTATAATGTATTACTACCAAAACTACTTTATTTTTACTCTGAAAGATTGCTTACTTATAATATTTGTGTGGAGATCTATTTAGATACAAAGTATATAATGGCAAAGCACATTTACATTTAAGAATTACCTCCTCCATTCTGCTTTCCACATGCCACTGTGATGAGAATGGGGAAGTTAGAGCAGAATGGATAGGTGGGTGGTAATGAAATTGGAAGTGATTCAAATAAGCTCTTAATTTCAGCCCAGCGTTTATGAAAAATTAATGAAGAGAGGAGACGATGTGTTGCTGTGAAACCTCCCCAGCTTCGGAGGAGCACGGCGTAGTTTCAATACGTTGGCAAGTGACAACAGTATAATAATAGAGCTGACATGCCTCCTTTTTATTAAAATATTAATCTCTCGTTTCAGTTTTTTTTTTTTTTTTTACAAAATACATATGTAATGAAATGTTCAAAAGGAAAGCCAATGTGACACAAACTTTGACTCCCTTTGAGGTTCCCAGCAATATGAAAAAATTATGCACACTTCTGCTTTCATTCACAGGGTTCTTTCTGAAGTAAAATGAATATCTGGTGTGTAGGCACACTACCCCCACATATACGGATAAATATCATTTTATTGAAGCTTCCACTGCCACAGAATGAGCAACTTCAGTGGTTTCTGCAGTTTGAGTTTGGCTAACTTGCACCTGTGAACATTGCAGGATGCCATCTGTAATGAGAGGTCATTGTGTTTGCTGTGCCACACAATCCACAACATTTCACGCATGAACAAGATTCCAGCAGACATTAAGTCCTGTGGTGTCGAGCATTATAGCAGCAGGAATTTACAAACAAAATCTCCTGGGGTTTGATCATTAAAGTAGCAGCATTTTTTTATTTCACCTTGGAACATATGTGTTATTAATCACTAACACCAAGAATGAATGTAAATGAGCACAAGCAGTATTTTTGGCATGCCTGTAACTGAGAGTCATCTTTAACACATGTGCATGCTGCAAAAACTCCCATTTTTACATGAGATTGTGCATAACACAATTTGCAATTTTTTCAATGATCTTCAAACATGAATTTAAAATCAGTTCAACAGATATATGTCAAATTTGTCAAAAAAAAAATTAAATACAATGTAGTACAAAAACATGCTGTGAGTTATTTTCTGTCTTTCTGGTTATCTCAGGCAATAGAACTCAAATCTTAAGACCAAATACGGCTATTGTTTGTTTTGGTTCGTTTTGACTCAGACCTTATGAAGGTTAAATGTGTCCATCATTTTGGTCCCTAAGCAGCAGGTGTTTACCACAGTTTCAATTTTTCATTTGGAACAAATATGGTGAAACAAACCCATGTGCTACAAACAATCAGAATTTTTTTTCATTGAGTGTGATGTGTATAGGAAATCAAACAGAAGTTTGCACTTTGCCAAGGCAATAGCAGAACAAAAAAAAACACCATCAGACACAGTTGAAAGTAATCAGAAAAGATTTTGCTGTGGGAGACTGCTTCTTTTGTCTTGTTTGTCCTCAGCTCTGGCTGCTGTGGACCTTTTCTCTTTTCCCAAAAGTTGTCTGTTGCTTGATATCCACAAAAGAAGAGAAAATAATGATAAGAAAGATTAAATTGACAGCTAAATGTCAGTAAAAGTCACTGAATGCTCTGACTGAACAATAAGTTAACAGTGTGCATCAAAATTAAAAATTCTGCAAAAATTCTGTGCATCAAAAGTTTCACTATGAGCTATTCACATGGAATGAAGACATTTAGTTACTCTGAATGATCGCTAATATAATACTATGGCAACTGAATATTTTGCCTTACTTAGTTTAATTAAATCTAGAGGCATTCATTTGAAAATGTCAGGAGTCTACTTAGTATGCATTGAATACGGTATGTGTTGAATATAATGAAGGAAATAAAAAAGAACAGAATTACATGTTCAATGCCATTGCTATGGTTGGTACAGGACATCAATGTAATTTAGAAATCTGCAGTCTGTTTGCAACAGTTGAATCTGGATTGTGCCAGATTTAAGATTTCACATTAAAGGAGGGAAAGGGAAAGGTGGTAGGAGCAGGAGCAGAAAGGAGCGAGAGGGTAGAGTACCAGGGGATAGGAAGGAGTGACAGGATGTGACAGTGAGCACACTGGCTTGCAGGGTGGTTGCTATTTTACACTCCAATCACACAAGCCCACTGTTCCCCAAGACATTTTAATTTGATCCCCCAACTCTAGGAGATGACAGCTAGCAGAATGCTGCTAAAAGAAAAGCAAAACAGCAGCACAAAGCAGAACCACAGTTTTTTTGTTTTGTTTTCCATGGCTCTTCTTTCCACTTGTTTAGATGGTTCTTTAATTTCTGCATAAAAAGATATTGATCTTTTTCTCATTACATTCTTCTCATATGTAGACTATGTGTTGCGAGGTCAGAAAGTTGTGCGAATGAATGCCTTCGCTGTATACTGTATGTGAGTGTGCTCGCAGGCTCGCAGCACTGCTTTTGATTGGATTAGTCAGAGAGACATCCATCCTTTTAGCCTCAGCTCTCCCTCATTGGTAAAGGGCCACATTATCGATCCTGAACAGCTCCATTTCCTTTCTCTGTCCAAACTTATTAGATGCTCAGCCTTTACAAAGCTCAGCTCCCTCCTCCTTCTTCTTTTTAAAATTTCGATTCTTTTCCATCTGTCTCTGTCTTTTTCTATTTTCCATTGGGTTCTTGCTCTATGACTGATGTTTTGTTGTTTTCCTTTTGTGTGTTTTCCACTATGTGTTTGTCTTATCTTGATCTAAATGTGGATCTGTTTTCTCCCTCTTATCTTCTGTATAAGTCTTCTTGCCCCCAGCTCTCTCCTCTGGTGTCTAAATGCCACCTCTGTCGATCTCAGCGCTCACTTGTTCCTCCCTGCTCTCCAATTAAGACTAACATTAGACCCCAAGTGACTTTGAGTTGATGTTGTTTTTAATTTTCTTTGGGAAAACTGCTTTTATTATTGATTTTCAAAGGGAAAAGTTAATTAAAAAAAGACAAAAAAAAAGACATCATCTTACTTGGTGACAGATTGAGAACAAGTAAAAACAATATGGAACATACCTAACATTTTTCTGCAACTATTTCTACTACAGAATAAATTTGTTGGACATTTTTTCAGTTTTCAGATTCTTGTTCATTGAGAATAACACATCTTGTCTGATTTTTATGCATTTTGAAATGCCAGCTGAAAAGAAAAAAAAAAATCTTTGTGGTTTCATACTTGTCTGTGTGTTTCTGCAGGCTCTTTACCCCAGCCCCGAGGAAGGCTGGCAGATCTACAGCTCGGCACAAGACGCAGATGGGAAGTGTATCTGTACTGTGGTCGCACCAGCCCAGAACATGTGTAACCGCGACCCACGCAGCAGGCAGCTCCGCCAGCTCATGGAAAAGGTGACAGCTGTCAATAACACACTCACTCCGAGACCCAACTGTTACCCACACACAACACACAAACACAAACTGCCACTCTGCACTTGTGTCTGGCACCGTCTGTCACATGCAGGCTGCTGAACTAAACAACTCCATAACTTATCAAATGTGACATTATTTGGAAAAAAAATTGCTTTTGGCAGTTTCTGAGAGTGAAAGAATAAGAAATTGTTTTGCTTAAAGATGTGTCCCAGATCTTACCCATGAAATTGTATTCTGTGGTTCTTAGATTTAGATTTTCAATCAATATAAATCCATGAAATAAATTTATGAATACACAGTTTTCCTAAGTTATTTTTACACTATCCTATTAAAAACTCTGTATTATTTGTTTGTGATTGTTATTGACCAATATAACTGTGTATGCAAATAAAATCTCTTGCTAAAGTCTGTCATGTTCACAGACGGTCAGCTACATCAATCAGCTGCAACCTTTCCATTTACTTCAGTGAGTCTTTAAATGGTAAATCATACAAACCTGAAAAACAGTGTTAAATACCTTCAAGCTGCTTCATCAGAAGGGATTTACTGAGCTACAAAAAGTTGTGGTTTTCCTCCGTGCAGCTCAATAAAAGCAGGGCTGTTTGTGTTCAGCAATCCATTCAGTTGCACTGTTAAAAAACAAAAAGGTCCATGAGGCAAGTGAAAGCAGAGAGGTAGACAAGAGGGGAGGGCACCGACATTGATGTGGTCCTGTGAGAAAAAGTGGATGTAAACTGAGATGCTGAATATGCTCCGAGGCCCCGACGAATCAATGAGAGACCTGATTTCACATACTTCATTCATTTTCACTGAAGTCTGCCTGTTTCCCCAGATAATCTCTGTCAGATGATGTTTCAAATATATGTTTATACAAATAAAATTTACAAACACTTTACAAGAGGTATGTTCCAACAGAAAATGTTTGCATCCTGGTACAGATATAGACTGATTGAAGCAACTGGTTGAAGTCTTGTGAATTTTTTTTTCTTTTTTATTTGGTTGCATGAGAGAAAAAAGCATGGAAATTTGAAAATGTTTCTAGTTTGAAAACTTGACTAAGTCCACATTAATAAGTTAGAGGGAGGCCGGTGAAACATTATACATTATAGCTACATACTATTGTTCTTGCTTAATATTTGTATAACTCATAATATGTGGTTTCAAACATTTCATCCTAAAGTAAAAAAGAAAATAATAATGGTGTAAAAGTATTTGTGAAGCAAAAGAGAAAAGTAGCTTGATCACGTATAATTATCAGAGGACACCTGTGGTATTTACTCATAGACGTGACCCTTTAACTGCGCAATGCACTTTTTAAAGGCTTCAGTTGAAATCAGAATAGTATAAGCTTTGCAAATGTATTATTTATTGTACATTGTGGGTGTTTATGCAGCTGTGTGAGTCCTCTTTATGTGCTCCCTTCTTCTGCTGTCTAATACAGTCCACAGCCAGGCTTAATAAAGACACCTGGGGTCAGCACCGTTTGAGCTGCACCTAAGTGAAGACCACAAATTAAAAGACTGTGTGCGAGTCTGTGTGTGTGTGTGTGTGAGTGTGTGTGTGTGGAGGGGGGAGGGGCATGGGGAGCGCGTGTGTGCAAACAGCACAGAAATGTTCTCCACGTCATCCTCATTTGAACCCAAAGCATGAGTGGGGGAATTGTTTGAGACCAGATGCACAAAAGCTCTCCCTGACACAAGGAGCCAAGGGTACATTAACAATGTCAAAACTGCCCTCTGTTCAAAGAATGTAAAGTAGCCTCGTGCAAAATCTCTATTCAAGCTCTCTGTGAAGCCAGATAAAGAGCTGACCCTGAAGGGTGACACCACGAAAACACTCACAGCAGACTTCTGAAGATCTCATCCCCTTTTGACCTTCCCATCTGGCTGACTGAATTGAGATTAGATAAAATGAAAAATGTGGCCACGGCCAGACATACAAACAAACATGCTTGATGCAGAATGAGTCATCACACTGAGCATGAAGCAGACACACCTGTGAGGGACTGGAAATCTGCAACAGTGACAGTTGGGAGGGAAGAGGATTCCCAAATCTCACAGTTCAGTAAGGTGACAACACATTTTTATACTGTGCTGGAACATTTTATTCTTAAAGCTGTTCCGTTTAAAAAGTTTTAATTGTTGAAGAAAATATTTTTAGAGCAAATATTCCCCGGTGAGCTCAGGATGCACGTGGGAGAAGATCTGGGTGTTGAAAACTGTGGGCTGGACATGAAGCAATGGAGTGGGTTGTCAGGGAGTCAGGCAAGCAAAGCATTTGGTGCAAAACAGGCTATACGCCAAACTGTGACCTTTGAATGTTGCATCTATTTTGTTTTTCTTCAGTATATCTCTTGAGCGCCTGGAGTTTCAGTGGTGCATGTCTGCGTGGGCGTGCGTCTGTTCATGTGGGTAGCTGGACATATGCACACGTACACGACAGCCCTGTAACATTTGTCAGCGTTTGGACGGTTTCTTAGCCAAATCTGTGCAACGTGCAGGAGATGAGAGGGTGTGTGAATCAGTAGGCTGGTAGTGCACCAACAGAGTGGGCTGTCGAAGTATGAACCAGCTTAGTACTTAGCAAAAAATTAAATATAGTGCAAAACTGAACCCTCTGAGAAGTAAAATTCAATAAACGCCTACTTAACTGTATGTTTGCTTCTGTATGAGGTTTGTTCTGTTTTGTATTGTATTGTACCTGTTAACTTATGTCTAATATTGGGGGCTACTGTCATTATTTTGATAGCTCTGACATATTTATATACAAATCTCCAAAGCTGATCTTGTTGATTGGCACATATATATTTTTTTGTTGTCCTAATAAATTTTAGACTAATTGTCCTCCTTGTTAGATAAATAATGATAAGAAAATATTTATTCCTGAGTAGCAAGCACTATGGAGTGAAAATCTACACACTAATTAAAGGCATAGCATTCCTTGAATGAATGCATATCACGTCCGAGTTTTAAATTAAATCATCTTATGCTGAGAACGGCTATAATTATAGCCATTTTAGTCAAGCCTTGGAAATTTCATTATGCCGTCTCATGCAATATTGTGATGTCTCACCAAATGTGTTAGCACTCAGAGAATGTCTGAAAATGTAAGCTTTAAACAAAGATGTTGTGTAATGTGTAGAGCTCAGAGTATGTGACTCTCATCTACAACTACACCAAAATTTAGGTCACTATCTAGCACTGTGGCTGCCATCTTTAGTTGGGATGACTTCAAAAGTTAATCAGTTGAAGATGTACATCTAATGACTTTTTTTTTTGAGAGATTCATTAAAATCCATCCACAGGAAAAAAACATTATCATCTTTTGCCTTCCAAGGCAGGCGATAACTAAACATCCATGACTAAGAGCACAGAGACTTTGTCTGGAACACACATAAAAATCAAAGTCCTGAAGGAAGGGCTTCTTGTAGCATAAACTACTGACTATGATTAAACTATTGTGTGTGTTTGCTTGGCAGGTTCAGAACATTAGCCAGTCAATGGAGGTGCTGGACCTGAGGACCTACAGAGATCTACAGTATGTAAGGAACACTGAGAGTCTAATGAAAGTCGTCGATGGAAAACTGAAAGTGGCTTCTGAAAATCCCCGCAGCCTCAATCCAAAGGGCTTTCAGGTAATTGGCTGGTTGTCACCTCTTGTGCCCTGAGTTGTGTTTACAAACTGTCAGCTGAATGCTGACACTCCAGATGGGAAACTGCTTGCTGAACTTTGCCAAATGCAATGCAATCTTTGTTGCTCTTCACAGAAAGTAACATTTTATATGACTTTTGGTTGACTGCTGTATAAACATTGGTGCACAAATTTAGAAATTCAAAATCTGTGCTGGAGTTATTGGGTCATACACTGCAGTAGGCCAATCTAAGTAATGTGCTTCTCCTGGATAATTAAACCCAAGAAGCTGAAAGAACATTTCCTTTTTTTTTTGTCCTACTCTCTACATCTTTTCCGCTCTCCCTTCATTCAGCCTCTCAAAACTCTGTATACTTAACATTCAGGCATCTGCTTTTAGATAACAGGCACATGCATTCACATTTATTTCCACCTTATCTCGCTACAAGCGAAGGCTTAGTTGCCATTATCAGCAGGCCTTTTTATTTTCCTGTCAGCAGGCTGTCCTGCCCAGGCTTTCTGCACATTTCTCACACACTTACAGATATTAGATGGGCCATAAAAATGTTTGATTAAAAGATGCTCTGATAAATGCTAACTGTGCTTCGTTGCTGTGTTCATGCCTCAGCGCAGGGACAAGCATGAATGGCTGAATTAGCTTTCAGTGTTTTATGAACAGCATTCCAACAAAGAAAATGAAGATGCTTATAAAAATTTGTTAGTTCATCAATAAAGCTTAAAATTGCTAGATTATGCAAATGGGAAATTATTATACTGTATTTGTGTGAATACAGATTTAATATTTTCATTCAGAAAAAAAGAATTTGACCAAAGCAGGTTACCTGACGAATGTGCGCAGCTTAAAGTTGCCAATGGCAGAGCGTGGGAGATTAACGAGAGTGAATTTTCGCAGCTTGAAAAAGTGAAAATTAGATTTATGATGTGGCGCCACAGGGCTGAGAGCTGCTCCATCACCAGATTTACGATAAACCCTAACAAGGAGGAAACAGCCCCTCCTGTGGTGGCCACACTTTATTGATACACCTATTTCTCTGTTGAGCCAAATACCTTCCATGCCTTAAGCCTGACTCTCCCACTGCTCCCTGCACTCCTACCTAGGAACGCATTGTTCTTTTCTACTTCTAAACTCAAAGTGAGTCACAGCTCAAATATACAGCAAAGCAGAGCATGCTCCTTCCGTTCATTCTGAAACTCTTCTACATGGAACATGTGTCAGTGAAAAGATGATTTACCACAAGAGAAGCAACAGCTTTAAAAAGTGACATTCCAATTCACAAAATTGCTTTTAAATAGAAATAACTCAGTGCTTTCAACTAATGAATGAAACTGAATGAAAATAAAGTTGTGCATTAATATGAGACTGAATGAGGAAATTTAAAAAAGTGAAATTAAATGTTATTCGAGAAGATGTCAGCAACACATCCATTAAATCTGATTTAGACATTCAAATGGTATAAATGTGCATTTAGCTGCACAAATGATACACAAATTACCAGTTATATGTTGATGATTACAAACAAGCTACTCATGTGTGTAGTCTTTTTTTCTGACTTTCACCTTTTGTCCTTGTTTTTCTCAAAGAGTTTAACCCTCATGTCCCATTTGCTCCCATTTGCCTCCCTCTGTATTGTAGGAGCTGAAAGACAAGGTGAACCAGCTGCTCCCCCTGCTGCCGGTGCTAGAACAGTACAAGACCGATGCCAAGATGATCCTGCGTCTGCGGGAGGAGGTGAGAAATCTTTCTTTGGTGCTTATGGCCATCCAGGAAGAGATGGGGGCCTACGACTACGAGGAGCTGCGCCAGAGAGTCCTGCTGCTGGAGACCAGGCTCCACTCCTGCATGCAGAAACTAGGTATGTCAGATGTGCAAACTTGAGTGTGGAGATATAAACTTACAACCAAAGATCGTTTGACCATTTAAACAAATGTCTTGCAAAATGATAAAAACATGTTTGCACATTTATGCTCAAAGCTCAAAGAATCTGCATTAAGAAAGAAAACATGTTACTAGTCAGGCTACATGAATAATTGATTGTGTTCTTATCTAACGTATGAGCTTAAAATGATGATTTTACACATTAAGTGATGATTCAACAAAAGAAGACTGCAGATAAAAGTTTTCCCTGTAGCTTATTAGCTTATATATATATATATATATATATATATATATATATATATATATATATATATATATAATTATTATTGCAAAGGAATCTAGGAACTTTATGGTCAAGCTGTTGCTACTTTTGTAAAACATTTTTGCTGGGTCCTAAAAGCAACTAGAAGGACTCAGAGACCTCAAACCTTCGCCATGGCCTTAGGGTCATTATAAATTGTAGGATCCGGATCATGATCTGGATCACCAGCACAATTTAATCAGTTGTTTTTTGTGACATCCCCACTATTTCCTTAGAATTTCATCAAAAACTTTTAATAAATTTTTAAGTAATCTTGTTAACGGACAGACAGACAGACAGACAGACAGACAGAGAGCAGACAGACAGACGGACAGACAGACAGACAGACAGACAGACAGACAAACCACCCAACACTACGAAAAACATAACTTCCTTGGCAGAGGTAACAAGCTTGGAAATGGCTTTAGGTCTTCAAAAAGTTTGATTAACTGTGGCAGCCATTTTGAATTAGGTTGACTCCAAAAGCAAGTAAGTTGTAGATTTTTCTAACAGACAAACAAGGCTGATTCCAACAATTATTCACAAGGTATTCAGCAATAATGTTGTGCAACATGTTGCATTTAAAGTATGTGTTGGGGGACAATTATCAGTTGCTACCACAACAAACTTTAGCTCGATATCTGTAAAACTGGAAGAGTTATAAACATTTTGTGTTTTCTAAGGTCAGTTGGTTGCCACGGCCATCTTGAATTGGGTTGACTCCAAAAGTTAATCCGGTATAGAGATCAACCCAATGATTCCTCTGTGAAAGATTCATTCAAAACCATCCAGTGGTTCATGAGATAGTTTGCTAACAATACAGACAAACACATCACATGGGCAAAAACATTATCACTCCACCTTCAGCTGAAGCAGTGAGCGATCATAAGAGCAACTGTATGGAATGCAGTGTATACAGTAAATCATACTGAGGCATATATTCATGTTTTTCTCTTCTGCTTCTCTGACCTCCAGGCTGTGGAAAGCTCACTGGTGTCAGTAATCCCATCACAGTGCGAGCGTCAGGGTCAAGATTCGGCTCCTGGATGACAGATACTATGATACCCAGCTCAGACAACAGAGTAAGTTTCCCCGTTCCTCTCTCACCACTTTGAAGTTGAAGAAGCAAAGGATGACATTAGCAAACAAAGAGAGTAAACAGAAAAAAACGAACATCCCTCACAGTGATGCTGTCATGGTATGTCAGTGACAGATTGACTGCTTTGCTGGAATAGGATTTCTCATGAGTTCTAGAAAATGACAAACACCAGGAGAGAAACGGGAATGTGAAGCTGAGTCGCTGATGAACTGCGTTTGTTTCCTACCTGTCTTCCCCGATCATTACGAACTACAGCTGATTGATCACTTTATCATCAGAGGAGAAATAAATGAGCTGTTTGGGCTAAAGTTTTCTAAATCCTCTGGGTAATTACCCGGAGTGTGCCAGGATGCTCTGGACTCAAACAAAATAGAAAACGAAAAAAGAAACATATTTAACACATTTGAGGCTGAGGGGAGAAACAAAGAGTACAGCGTTTGCATATATAGTATATCACAGATTAATATATTGAATTGAAATAAGACAATAAGTCCCTTGATAGCATTAAATATTAAAAGTAAAAGCTTACTTTTGATCAAAACAAATAATAATAAATTGTTAAATAACTGAAGATTTCTATATTCATTAGAAAATATTTACTAAGTAAGTAAATATCAAGTAAGTCAATAAACTTGTTTTTTTATGTTTATGCTAATCATTTTTTCAGGATGCAAACTTGTGTTTTATTACTTCTAAGTGGGATACTTATATAATTAATTGTACACAAGTATAGACAGGATTTACATAGGCTTGCATAGTTTAAAGTTTAAATTTTATCAATGAGAGTATACACAAAAAACACTTTTATTATGCAAAAATGCCAATAAACATAAACAATTTATTATAGATATAATAGTTGTATAATATGTAGCATGTACATAAAACTTAAAGAGCTGTGCTATCTTTATTTTAAGCTTCAAACTTGTTTTGCAGCTTTGGACAGTTTATTTGTGTGAGAATCAGCAGAAATGTCTCTTTTGAGTGTGAAGGTTGCAGATGTATGGACTAGAGAAAACATGGGATGGTAAGAAAATAGTAAGAAGTAAGAGGCACAAAGGATTTAAAAAGTGAAAAGGAGGCTTTTTAGACATTTTTTATGGGAGAATGGAAGCCGATAAAGTTTAGGAGGAGGGATGAGGTTGGCCTTTTGCTAACTACAATGAATCATAACAATGTTAATAGATACTGCAGGCAGAAAAGGTCAGTTTCTGAGTCTGAGTCTAAATGCCTGTAATCACCTGACTTGCTGATATCATGTTCAACTCTAAGTGATTTTTTTTCTTATTGTATTAATAGGCAGACACATCAACATCCACTGCAATCATCATAATTTTATATGAAAATGTTGCTCAGGAGTCATACAGACAAAAGGCATAAACTTGGCCTAAATGTGCCTGAGTTTTGCCCTGGCTCAGCTCCTGTCTCCCGTTCAGCTCAAGGGACTCATTTAGCAAGCACAGAAGAAACCGGGCTTAATGCTTTACAATCTACCCTCCTCCATAATTCAGCTGCTGTATCACACCACCACAACTCTCTTCCTCCCCCACTCTCTGCAGCTGAAAAGTGCTTGTTCTATACATACGGAGGAGCCAAGAGTATGGCTAGAGCGAGAGAGAATGATGGAAATGAATCAGAAAGGGAGCTACATCTTAGCAAAGGTCGTCTTATTATGTTGATGACAAAATAAATATCCATTCCAACAGCAGTGTAATTGAATCAATTGAAAGCCGAACTGTGCCTCATTGGAAGCGCTGGGGGATTGAAAACTGAGACGCAGCCAGAGAGGTGCGATGTCAGAGGATAGATCCGCTAAGGGCGCTCAAGGAAAAAGATAGAGTTGCTAAATGGATGGATTTTCTGTAAATGGGGACTGGAAAAGGGCAGGAAGCGCAAGCAGTGGTTGCCTGCAAAGCACAAGCAACATCTTTGCCCACATGCAGGAGAGATCAATAGTTGCGCACACATATACAATTACACTAATGCACAACAGCACAAAGGTGCACACTTACACTCAAACAAGTAAATTTACCACACACTCATCATTCTTACTTTGCTCAGGGCAATGCCACTAGCAGTACATTATTGAAACATTAGATTGTTGTTGCAGAGAGGTGTGTCAGTTACAATGCAGTCTCATCTTTTATAACCTTTATATCTTTTTATTAGCTCCTTTAATCCAACCACTACTTCCACTGGGATTCTTTTTTTATTTTTGCTTTCTTTTTTCTATGCTTTCTTTGTTTTCGACAGGTCTGGTCCATGGATGGTTACTTCAAAGGGCGACGTGTCCTAGAGTACCGCACAATGAGTGATTTCATGAAGGGCCAAAACTTTGTGCAGCACTTGCTGCCACATCCTTGGGCCGGCACCGGTCATGTGGTCTACAACGGCTCACTGTACTACAACAAGCACCAGAGCAACATCATCATCAAGTACCACTTCCGTTCTCGCAGCGTGCTGGTGCAGCGTAGTCTCAGTGGAGCCGGCTATAACAACACTTTCCCTTATTCCTGGGGTGGCTCCTCTGACATTGACCTGATGGCAGATGAGAATGGCCTTTGGGCAGTTTATACCTCCATCCCCAATGCTGGAAACATTGTCATCAGCCGCCTGGAACCCCAGAGTCTGGAGGTGCTGCAGACCTGGGATACAGGCTTTCCCAAGCGAAGTGCCGGAGAGTCTTTTATGATCTGTGGCACACTGTATGTCACAAACTCTCACCTTGCTGGTGCCAAGATCTACTTTGCCTACTATACTAACACATCAAGTTATGAGTACACAGACATCCCCTTTCACAATCAGTACTCCCACATCTCCATGATGGACTACAACCCCAGGGAGAGGGTCCTGTACACCTGGAACAACGGACACCAGGTGCTCTATAATGTCACACTTTTTCAGGTCATTAAGACTTCTGGGGACTGAGACCTCAGTATAAATGATCCGTTCAAATAATGCTGTGATCACTGTTCAAAAGGGACAACGAAGCTGGGTGGAGGTGGTTCAAGAGGGGTTTGGGTTTGGGTCTGAAATCTGTAGGCTTGGGATTGGATTTTTTAAAATGAATTGAAATCTTCATAGAGTGCTATCATTCACATTCTCAAAGAAAACATTCTGACAAAAGGATTGGTGAAAATTCAAAGACTGAGCGCTTCTCTTTTTTTTATTTTTGTGATGAGTAAGCATGGTTTCTTTTTATTTGTGATGACAAATAAACATCCACTTTATCATTTATGATGTTGTATTTTTATTGTTGCTCTTTGACAAAACAAGACCTAAAACTAGAAAGGTTTGAACAGATATGTTGTATTTGTCACTATGAGGAAAAATAATTAAAATTAATAAAATATTGTTCTTTCTTCCTTTTTAGTATATGTAAACAAAGAAATGAGATTCATGTAAATATACAAAATGTGTTTTCTAAATTTGAACTCATATAAACAGAAGATTAGTAAATTCCTCAGATTCAAATTTTCTTTACTTTAACAGCCAAGTTGTAATGACAAGGACAGCGTAAATACTGACAAGTTGATCTACAGAGCTCAGGTCTTTGCAGATTCTGGGTAATAAAAATATGTGTTTCCATGGGCACAAATGGTGTTAAATTTACCAGCAGCAGCCACCCCTTACATTTCATTTCACCAAGGTGAATTGGAAGTGAAAGCAAAACATCTGGTAAAAGGTGCAGGCGGTGGTGTGACGGCTTGAGAAGAACACAGGGAGTGAGAGACGAAATGTAAAAGGTGTTTACATTGGAGCAGTGAAATGGCGCTTCACAGTTTGTGTTGCTTGTCAAGCTCCAATCTGCTTTAATCTTGTTAGTCGCACTGGTTCTTCCTGTAGCTCTTTGCAGAGAAATGTTCATACACAAGGCACACAGCAGGACGGGACTCTGCTAGCACTAACATCTTAAACCGAAGACCTTTCTTTGAATCTTTTTCACACACACACAAGCACACAGACATATATGTATATGTACTACACATACATACACACACACATATATATACATATATGAGGACATATTGGCAGTAGAGAATTATTTGGCAAACAGAGACAAAGCCCCGCTGTGGTGTCAATTTATTACTTTCATGTTTTATGTCTGTAAGGATGTAACCATTGTTTGCAGAGGACATGGAGGACCCAGAGGACATAAGATGGAAAAGGATGTCGCATTTTCTATGTCTTGTGTAACCATGATCCTGTTCATCCTGGATGACCTTTCAGTCAGTGAGGGGTTGTGCAGAAGGGAGGGAACCTCAATGAGTGCATACACTTCAGTGGTTGACATTTAGGACAAAGTGCAGTCCATGAGGATTAACATCACTCAGCAATTTAACAATTAAAATAGTTTTTTATGATCTGCACGATAAAGAGCAGAAACAAGCTAAGTGTAGCAACACTAAAGATTGAAGATTTGTGTAATGAACAGCTCCACACTGTTATTAGTATTCTAAAGCATTGCATTTTATTTTTAGCAAAAATATTACATTACTCATTGGCACACTAGGGATTAATCTGAATTCATCTGAAATCTGTCATACATATTGGCATTCTAAACTTCACCTCTGTGTTCTACAGAAAGCAGAAAGTTTTTAATGATAGTTCGAATGGCTGTTCTTGAAGACAAAAAAACACCAGCTGTGCACTTCTGATGTTAATGTCTCAACAAAGTGGATGTGTGAAGAACCAAGTATTTCCCGGTGGTAATAAGGATCCAGAGGAAAGTTTTGCATCTTCTCTCTGTGTCGCTCGCAGCAGCTTTACAACAACAAAACAACTGATCCTACAACCATCGAGAAGATTCTGGTTGCAGTGGAAATCAGAGAAGACCTGTCCTGTGTTGTGTTAAGAAAAAATGCAAACAATTTTCTTTGTAACAATTTATGGAACTTGTATGTTATTTGGCACATTGATGTCAATAAGTAATAAAACTTCCCATGTTTATAATTGTTTTGCTACATGTAACACAGATAACATCAGCCTGACAGCAAGCAGAGATGTAGCAGTTCAGAGCTTTACTTGTATGATTTTCTAGTAGTTTTGCCTGTCAACACAAGTTTAGTGTCTCTAAACTGCAGTAACCAGAGTCAAATTGGATTTCATAAAATAAAAAGACTTTGTATTAGTGGATTTTATCCAATTACACTACACATATATACACATTTATCCATTACAAAAATATAGCCATGATATCAGGCTTGTGGGGATAGAAGTACCTGCTTGCAGGAGGTTTAGCCTTAAAAAAAAAACAAAAGGCAGAAGTGAGGCTGCCAAGCTCGACCACGTGTGAAGAAACAGCCACACACACTGGTGCTGAATTGTGGCTACAGATAGCAGGAGACAGACTTCTCAGGCACTGCTGTGTTCTGCTCTTTACAGAGACCTTACTGAATTTACTTATAACAAATATTATAGTATTATTAAAGTTGCAGGCTGCACCTCA
This sequence comes from Kryptolebias marmoratus, assembly GCF_001649575.2. NCBI lineage: Eukaryota > Metazoa > Chordata > Actinopteri > Cyprinodontiformes > Rivulidae > Kryptolebias > Kryptolebias marmoratus. The sequence continues at coordinate 7,670,900 of NC_051441.1, read as the reverse complement.
CCCCACCGTGACAGAAATAGATTCTCCAGTAAAAAAATAAAGGGTATATATATATTTGCATTGATGTACAAGACCAAGGGTCATGTTTATTTATAGATCCATCCATACATACGTCCGTTTTCCAAACTCACTTTGTCCTGTTCAGGAATGTGGGCAGCCAGGAATTTGACCTGACTAGGACGTTCCCCGCTTCTGGCCTTTTCTGATTAGGAATTTCCAGTTGTTTGCAGATCTACTTACCTTTCTTATGAGTTTATTGTTGCAATTACTGCTGTTGTGCATTTTCCACTTGATGCTTACATGGCTTCTGGTAAAATGATCAACAGGAACGTATTCTATCCCAGCTCACATGGGTGCAAGCAGACATTAAGCAGACTGGTCTTACAGTATTGTTTCCCAATTTCCTGCTACCCACTCCAGTTTGCCCACAGAGAAAATAGATCCAAAATAGTTCTACTACTCAGCACCACACTGACCCATCTAGGTCAACGAGTGAATTAACTAAACCTGCTCTTTGTGGATTTTAGCTCAGCATTTATCTGATTATTTCCAAGCAGACTGATTTCTAAATTACTGAACTTAGGTTTCATACCAACCATTTGCCAGTGAATTAGGGACTTTGTGACTGGTTCTGCTCAGAAAGCCAGAACAGATCCTTTCTTTTCATCAGTGGTAATGACTCTCAATACAGTTTCCCCTGGAGTGCATGCTGAGCCCCTTACTTTACGCTTTGTACACCCATGACTGCCTTCTCATCCACCTGATCAATACAGGATAAAGTATGTGTATGAGACAACTGGAGTATGGCTCATGTCTTCAAAAAATGGAACAATTTATAGCAAAACAGTCCAAAAACTTTGTTGTGTCTACAACACCTCATCCACACCTTCAAAGCTGAAAACAGAACAAACTGCACTACACCGTGTATAAAAAATCTAAATGTTGCTACACTTGAAACATTTTAAGTTGCTAACATTAGTAAATGATTGTTTTCCTTTTATGCCACCCACTGGCATACAAACCCACTGGGATGGTACTGATCTAAGGAAAACAGTTACATAAACTAGTGTGCTGCTTAAAGTTCAACAGTTTCAAATATTGCAGCCCAAGTTTATAGCTTATTCTCTTTACATTGATTGTCATGTAGCATCACATGTAGAAATAACTGAAGTTATTGTGTTTTAAAGAACACTCCACCATAATTTGGATTAAATTTTCTATTGTAACAAAAGTTAGCAGGGATTTTTTTTCCGGAACATCCATTTAACACACAGCTGTACAGGTCCTTAAGATGAAAAACAACTTCAACATTAACTTTTCTCATAATAATAAGTAGCTGCAATTTTACGTAGATGATGTACTGACCTAAAGAAATGTTCCAGTATGAAAAGACTTTATTAAAGCAAAATAGGGCTTAAAGTGATTGAATACATGTGGCAGGAATAAAACTGCTTTGTTAGAGTGCATAGGTTGAAATCCATATGCAGGAGAGAAACCTAGGAATTAAGAAGTAAACCCAGGTTTTAACCCTACTGATTTTGGAACTGATAATTCATTGAACCTTTTGCACAACTTCTTTCAATAAATGTTGCCTCAAAGCCTCCTCTTCTTCAGAGTCACAAAACAAAAACTATTCTTCAACTTTGTGCACCTTGAGGTGACACAGCACTCTCTTTGAACATTTGTTTCCTCCATGATTAAACAGAATTTGTTCTCAGTTAACCTTTTTAAAAACAAACGTGTTCAAACGTGAGCATCTTTTTAGTTCAAACATATTCAAGTATGACCAAAACAAAATAATGCAACTGATGCAGAAGGTAAAATTATTCTCCTCCGCATCATAAAATTATTAACTCCTCTGAGAAAATTATTCTGTATGTGTCCAATTAGACTTGTTTTGAGAATTTATTGATTCAGCATCTGCATCTCTAGGCTCGTTACCAACTTTTTGGGTCAGTAGTTGAGTCTTAGTTGTGGTCATGGTTGATTTAATTTTATAACTCTGATATGCAGATATTGCACACCCCACTGATGCAGTAATGGTTTACCAAGAAGCACTGAGCTGAGAGCATTTATGGATCTTTCTTCTATTTCTGTAATTGCAGTGAGACACTGCTGGAGGAAAAAGATGAAGGTTTAACTCTGGTGTGCCAGCAGCAAAAGGTCTCAAGACGCATAAATCCAAACATCAGTCTACAGAGTCAATATGGCTGGAAATGACTTTTAGAAAAACAGTTTAAACCAAAAGTACTTTGTGCACCAGCAGTTCAGTAAGATGGCACAGAATATATTGAATTTATAGGAAAATGTAATCTGACTCTCATTTAATTAAGTGGAAACATTTTTTTTCTTCCTAAGCCAGGCTGAGATAATGGAGGTTCAAACTTAGCAGAATTTAGTGCCATATCATGCTATAAAATGAATCTGTCTTTATTTTAAAGGGGGAGAGTTACAAACCTGTCAACTGTTTTAACAAGTAAATTTTAAAGCCACAATTTATTTTGTCAAGGAAGCTTTGTTTCTCTTAAGGTGCTATAAAGACAAAGAATGGCTAAATATTGACTACAACTGATTAAATTTGGAATCAGCCACATTTAAGATGGCTGCTACAGCTAAGCAACCTTGTCAAACACAAAAAAATCTGTAACTCAGCCATTTTTACAGATATTGAGCCAAAATTCAGTGAGGTAGTAGTCATAAACTGAATGAATTTTAATGAAACTCTCAGAAAGTAATGACTGAGTGTACATCTATAACTGATTAACTTTTGGAGTCAACCATATTCAATATGGCCACCACAGCTTATCAGCATTAGACAATACAAAATAACTAATTTCACAGGTGTTGAGCTAATTGTATTGTGGAAGTAGCTAAGATTTACTCTCAACACATTCTCTAAAGCGCGAACACATCTCACAAGATCTTACATAATATGAAATTATGCATAATGTCATTTACAAGGTTAGAAAAAAATGGCTATAACGCCATGCCTTCTCAGCATAAGATGATATTAGTTTGAAAGGCTGGCATAAAAAGTAGAATGCTGGGCCTTTAATATTTTATTATTTTTGTAATGTTTATGATCCTCCCTGCCAAATTCAGGCCAAGCTATCATATAAAGTAATGAAAAGAAGAAGCTTGACATAGAAATCCATTAGTCCTTAATTTGGAAGAATATATTTTCTTAGATATTGTTACCCTATAGTTTTATTGCATTGAGTCCCTAAAGCAACACTGGTATTTTTTTTATCTTGTGTGCACAAAAGAAAAAAATTACAAAAAGGCACTTCAGGGAACCTCTATATTGCAGAACATAAAACAAACCCTGATTCAACATAGCACATGTTAGAAAAAAAAACAGCGAAAACTATTAAACACATAAATCTGTGAGAGTTCGGCTGTGTCTAGTTTAACTTTACGTACTTCAAAATTTAAGGTACAGAAACTTATGAAGTCAGTCTAACCAGCAGTACAACTTATATACAATCTACTTTGTAATTTTTGCAAAAAAAAAGAAAAGAAAAAAGGCAAAACTAGGCAAGCTACTGTATGACCTGTGCCTGATCCCCTTCCTGTAGAGAACCTGTGTGTTACATGCATATAGAGTTCCCAGTACATTGAGTTATCTCCCCATGCATCTCTCACTCAGAGATCCACTGGTTTAAGGTTAAGTACATTTAGCCATTGCATTGCGGGCACAGTCTCCCACAGTCCGGAGGGACCTGAACACAATCAATAAGTCTTTACTGCCAAGGATAATTCCTCAAAGTCAGAGTCTGCTGAGTCTATGATTGCCAGATTCTACTGACAGTGATGCATCTGATCAACTGAAACCCAAACTTGAAGCCAAATTTAAACTAAAGTATTCATAAGGGCAAACAAGGTTTAAAAAACTGGGAGAAAGAGGTGGTAATAAGAGACAAAGGAGCAACATAAATTGTAAAGAAACAAGGCTAAATCACAGGGATTTAAAACTTAGAGGTGAATAAGGATTTTCTAAACAGAAACATAATAATAGGCAAACTGAAACAAACTGAAGGCAAAATGGCTAAAAAGCTATAAAACAATGACAACATCACAGTTATGGTCACTTTGAATTCATTTTACCACACATTGTTTTATTATTTTCATGCTAAATTGGTATTGGACCAAGTAATCAGAATATATATATACACACACACATATTTATCCAAACACTGTGTCTCATCATCTTTGCAAAATCTGCCAATGCAAAGAACTGTTAGCAAATAAAAATACAAAAATAAAAGCTGTACACATGTGGATTTTTACGCATTAGCCTATTTACCTCTGCCAATGAATGCACATCCAAGTTAATTTTTACCCATCCACTCAGCATTCAAAAACCTTTTAATGCACTCAAAAGACTGGAAGTCTGTGCCATTTATAACCATTAGCTCAGCTTGAAATACATTACCCTGTTACAGCAGAGAATCTTTGGCTAACAGCCTGTTGTGATTCGTCTGAAGAAATTCAAACAAGCTGAGCGATGAGGCGGTGAAGCCAGAACTTTCTCCACTATTGTCAAAGCGCCATGCAGATTGGTCTGACTCTGCTCTTTACAGCCCCCACATACATTTCCTGCTGTGTTTAGTGTGACTCACTGCAAAACAGTTACCAGCTTGTACAGAACTGACTTTTATTATGTGAAGGAAGAAAATGTTGGCACTTCAATTTACATCTAGTCTCTGAAATTGCTATTCCCTGGACTCACCAAACCTTTGTGACAGATATAATAGGTGATCATGACACAGCACATAACATGATTTAGTAATAATGGCTCAATATTATATGAATCGCTTGATATTTTTTCTCATTTCACACAGATTAAAAACCACTTAACCTTCTCAGATGATGAAGCCCCATCAGTCTGAGGTCATAACCTCAGTGAGTGATGTTTTTAAAAAAAGTAGACCATATTTTGCATAAGGAAGAATTTGGAGATGAGCACAATGGAATGTTGCTAGAATAACTTTAAATTCGTAAAAACTCTAAACTGAATTTGATTGTTTGTATCTAAATTTACATGAGTGGTAAGCAAAAATTTAAAGCTTGTGATGATAGCTGTTTACATGGAAATTGCGTCTTTTTTCAGGCAGAGTGTATTTTATGTTAGAAATGGATCATGACAAGCAAAAAAACACTTCAAACACATTCTGAAAGAGGGAGTAAAGAGAAGAAGAGGGCTGTAAGGAAGACAGACTGAGTGTCAGACAAAGTAAAATCCAGGCTAGGTGTGAGGACTGTCAAATCCCAGATCCTCTATGTTTTGTGGCATTTTGAGACAAGATGCTGTCTCCCCACCAGAAAATCAAAGAGATGAGGGGCACTCCAGACAGAACGCTATTTTTAAAATGCCCATGTTTGGATTTTCCCTTGCCAAAGCTTCTGCCATCTCTGTTCTGTGACAAATGGAAAAAGTTCAAAAGAAAAAAAGAGCCCTGTCTGAAAACACAAAGACCAAATTCAAAGAGCAACTCTCCAATGTTTTCACTGTTTCGCTCACTGTGTGGACTATACAGATGCATAACTCCTGATTCTTCTTCAGGCTGCACCAAAAATAATTCACTTATCTTCATGTAAAATACTTTTTGACAGAAATGCCAAGTGTTGGAAGTTTTTTCTTTCAGTTGAGAGGGAGGTTAAGAATTTTATCAAGTTCGAGAATTATCAACTAGTATGCTAAATGTTGCAGAATGACATCACGTTCCAGGTAATATTTTAATTGCATCATCATCATCAAAATGCATTTGTGTTCTTGCCTTTTATTCGTTTTTGCTTCTTTCCACCGCGGGGTGGGAATGAGTTGCTGCCTCAAAGGGAGGAGTTCAGGAATCTCAGCTTCTTCTTCATGAGTCACAGGAGAACAGAGTGAGACATTACCAGCAGGATGGGCAGAATCTGCAGGGATGTGGGTTTGTCAAGGTTAATAGAATTACTGTATGCCATTAAGTAAAGTTTTCATTTTACCTGTTGATCTGTGTGACAACAGTTATTTATTTTCATGATCTACAAGAAGATTGAACAAAAGAAAGAACTGAAGGCCTAGCATTCATTGAAGGAATGCATTTTATTTGATTTCTAAAGTAATAAAATAAATTAAAAAAACTTTCTTCCAGGTTTGCAGAAGAATTAAAAGAAAAGTTTTGGATTTATAGAATAACTTATTGAAAGTGCAGAAATACTGTTACTATTTTTCCATATAATTAAATTCAAAAATATATTATAAAATTGCTACAAAACTCTTAAAAGTAAATACTGAGAACCAAATTTAACAGATCAAGATAAGGTGCTTAATGTTTCATTTATTTGGGTAAATATTAGTATTATAATATGCACATGAGTCTTTGCTCTTTTTGCTTTAAGCAACAATAATTTTTGTTAAATGTTCCCATATGTTTGTAGATAATTTTATGATCAAATTCACAATTCTTTGTTTCTTTAATGGAGTTATGACACAACTGAAATGTAGCTAAGCAGGCCCAAATTATTACTGTTTATCACATATGGAATAAGATTCTATGTCATGTTTCTGGCCCGCCTGCCTGCTTTGTGTTTCTCCTCAGTACTGGCCTCTCATCAAGCTCATCTGGTCCACCTGCACGCTCCTGCGCTGGAGCACAATCAGGCTCATGTCTCCCACCTGTTCACCAGCAGTTATATTCAGCTCTCAGGCAGGCAGACGGCGCCAGATTTTTGAAAGCCTTGGTGTGAGTAAATATCCAGCATTTTCTCCTGACCTGACCACGATCTCGATCTTGTATTTGTCTCTTGGATTTCCCTGCCCTGTCTAGCCCACGTCGGATTCTCTACTGGCTTCTGTTTTCTGGACTCGACCCTGCTTCTGCCTTTTGACCTCAGCCTCCTGCCTCGCCCCTGGATTTGTCTGCCGGATATTGCCTCCACGTGTTAGACCCTTTTTCTGTGCCCTGACCACTGCTCTCTGCCTGACCCTCATAAGGTTTGCCTTGTCCTGCTTTCCTGATCCTGCCCCACAGATTGGTCACCTGTCACAGACCACGGTGCTACCTGGACCCCCTCATCCTCTGCAACACTCTAAGGTTAGTGGCTTTCCTTATTCAGCCTTGCCCCCCCCAGGACTACTACCCACTAACCTGCTTCTCTGTCCTCAGAGGTTCCTGTCCCATTGCCGGTGGTTACCTGCCCCTTACCCTGATCAAAAATAAAGCTTGCATTATTTTTTTCACTTGGTGTCTGACTGAAATTTCGGGTCCTCAGTTCTGAGCATTACATTCTAATCCTGTACTGCAGCATTTTTCTTTATCACAAATGATAAAAGTTCTCAACACAAACTTTCATTTTGCTCTGATTAAAAAAAAGTCCTTTTGCTTCTGTATGGTTTGTATCAAACAGCAGATAGGCTCTAATAGGTGGTTCTGATGTCATTTTCCTTTGCTTTGTGGAATAATGGATCAATGCATTTCCAAGAAAAAATTACAAGGTAAACTTTTTCATCATTTGTTTAAATAGTTCTTTGTTTATCTGCTTTTAGAATTTTGCTGGGAAAAAATGCTTCTTAATGTTGTATTTCTGCAGACCCAGAGGTTATAATAAAGATAAACAAACTGTCAAAATTTCTTGTTCTACATTTTGTTTGTTTCCTAAAAATATATTACCTTTGCAACTCCCAGGTTTGCAGCTTTGTAAAAATACTTGTGAGGTACTCAAAATAGACACACAACCCAGTGTTTTTCTCTTATTTAATATCATGTCTGCTGCAGTAATGGAGGTGTATAAATGAAAAACAAATTTTTGTAAACCCCCAGACTTAATTTAATACTGGTTTTATCATATCTCAGGTGTCTTCTAAAGCAGCTTCATTTGCTTCCTCGCTCGCTCTCTCGATTATTTGTTTTCTTTTTGTTGCCTCGGCTTGTTTCTCTCCACCTACAGTGTGAGGAGAATTCTGCCATAAAACTGTTCTATAATTCATGCCTAAAATATATATTCAGCTTGTAACATTGCATACATCTTCATCAGGCCACCACTTTTATATAATGGTTTCTCCATACCTAACAAATGTAGTAAAACAGATTGAGCTTGACAGTAATAAGTGTTTAGGTATTAATTTATGGAAGAAAGCGCAAAAGGCTCAGAGCAGAATTGCTGAAAAAATAAATCCATCTGGGTAGACCTGTGTTAGTGTCATTACTTTTCTTCAACATGAATTACCCAGAAAAACATGACAACCAGTGAACATTTTAATAAATAGCAGGAGTAAGAGAATAGTTCTGACAGAAATCCGGCCTTTTCCAGTCTTAAAACACCGATCCTGAGTCCTGCACAACACAAAGTAAAAGCAGGAGAAACTTTTCTGTAAAACTGCAGCGTGAATGACGAATACTGGATGAAAAAGAGAAAAAGACTACCTAAAGCTTAAAGAAGCAAAATGCTAGCTAAAAACTAAATGTATAGCAAATGGCAGCAAAATCTTGGCTTAATGTTAAAAGTATCAAAATGTTAGCTAAAAATAGAAACAAAAGTTAGCTAAAAGTAGCAAATTGGTACCTAAAAGAGTCAAAATGTTAACTAAAAGCTAAAAGTAGCAAAGAAAACAATTATACAGCAAGATGCTGAAGTGAATTTCAAAGAACAGTGTCTCTGAAGAAATTAAAGACAACTTCATGTATTTCTATTGGAGAAAATACTTGTAAAAATGTTTAACAGTATTAAAGTTACAAAAGCAAAAGTGATAGCACCCATTTCCTAAATCAGCTCAACGTTTTTATATATCAGTGGCTAAAATTGCACAAGATATGCAGAAGTTGTTAGATTCCAAAAAAACCGGAAGGAAAAGTAAAACCAATAGTGCGAATGCTGAATCAGCATTCACACAACAATTAAAATTTTAAAAAAAAAGAAAAAGTTGCTTCAGCCCCACATCGCAGACTGCGCTCACGTTGCAACATTAATATGCAAATTGGAGCGAGTGCTGATCAGGGGGCCTCACTCATCCAGTTATTAAATTAATTTTTCTAAAAACAAGCAGCAGGACCTGCTGAGGTAGTCAATAGGTTTTCCCTCTATCTGCGCATATTAATAAGTCTTTATCAATTTAAATTCATCACAGAAGAAGGGGGGGGGGGCGTCTGGTGCATGATGGCAATGTCTCCCTCGTGGCAGGCCACCCCAGTCTGCAGTCACAGGGTCATCCATCACCAAAGCAGCACCAGCACACGGTGGGGCACCAGGATCTTTATATAATTTTGTTGCCCTGCTGTCATAGTCAGTCTGAAGCTTTGCACCAAGACGATATGATTGAGTTTTGCAGTGAAGGGCAACAGGTGATGTCGCACAGCAGCTCAGTGCTGCAGTCTCTGAGGAGCAGCTCTGTCAAAGCACTCCATTTCCTGGAGATAGCAGCAGACAGATGCACATTGTGTGGGTTATACTCTGGCACACAGTCAAGAAGAAAACAGGTCTCAATGGTAGGCCAGCAACACTTTGCAAAAGATAATAAAAAAGACAGGCTGTTACTGAAGTTTGTTGTTTCTTCTGGGAAGTGCGCACAAAGAGACACAAATTTGTCTTGTATCACAACAGTTTCCCCCTGACATAAAAACAACTTAGTTCCAACAATCAAATCAACAAAGAGGAGAGCAGGTGATATGAAGGTTTCCTCTGGAGAAATGACTGCAAAACAATGAGGTTGTTTGTTTTACTTGCCTCCTTTTATTTGTATCCAAAGTAACCTTGGGCAAAGACTCAAATAGGAGGACATTAGCAAACCAGCTAGCATCATTATAGTAATTACTTGGAAATCGAAGGGCCACAGGGAACAATTATGTGTTTTGTATTTACAATCAAGCACAGGAGAAATATGGGGGAAAAGATGAAGAATGGGAACTGAAAGAAGAAGAAAGAAGGAGCTGTGGGCAAATAGGAGGAAGTGGAAATAGAGTGCTGGATAAGGAGACAATGAGAGAGCAGAGGTAGCAGATGAAAAGACCAACAGTCAGATGAGTGAGACGACAAGAGGAGAGCAGGATAAAAGGGCCGTTTTAAAGACTGAGAAGTGGACTCCAATGTGTAATCAAGTGAGCAAAGGTGAGAAACAGTGGTGGAACAACATTGCCAGTGGCTCTTTCCTTTAGAGTACATAAAAAGTAAAATTTCTAATACAGCATCCTTGTGCTCTGAGGTTTAAATTCAAAGTGCTTCTATGTTACTTCAGTGGCTGCTCACAGTGGCAGATTTGAGTGGTGATGAGCACGGCCTGCTGATACCATAAGGCTCTCTTGGGCTCAGTTGATAAGAATGAGGTGAAAGAGGTGACTGGACTGGCAGTATGGAGAGATGACCACTGGTCAATTCAGTTTCCTTAAGGACGCAGATGTCCAAGCCACAATCAAAACATTTCATTTCACTGGGAGGTTCTTTTTGACCTTTTCCCCAATCCCAGTAGATGACAACAGGAGAAAGGTTGAGGAATGAGTGAGAGAAGTGAAAATTGTGGAGGTTGCTGCAGTGATGTAGAAAATCACTGCAGCAAATTTCTTGACACCGTTATTGCAACAAGTGATTAAACCCAAGCTGATCTCAGGAGACAACAAGGGGTGGAACAAGAGAGAAAGCAAGCATCTAACAGATTCAGTAAAGCTTTAGAGCTCAGACAAACAGGCTAACACTGCTGAGATGTCGGATTCTGTAAAAGAGAAAAATCAGTCTTTTCCCGGCTCTTTAATAATTCATGCCAGTGTGTTTTTGACTTTCAGAGGAGAGGAGGAGCAGGATACATGCAGGCCGCCCAGCAGATCAAACACTACTATAAGCACAAAAGAAAACCCACCAACAAAGACACCAAACTGCTCTCTGATGCAGTGAAAAAGAGTGAATGATTAGCAAACAGAGCTGAGGGAAGGACAAAGTAAACAAAACTGAAACCTAAATTTCACAGGAGGACAAGTGTAGTTGAACAGATTTACAATTTGTGGCAAAAATAAAAAATTCAAATTCAAGAAACATGGAATTCCTATTCATGGAAGATATATGCTGAGTTGTTTTATTTGATTGAAATAAATAAATGTGTCTTATACACAACAGTTTAAAATAGTAAAGCAAACCTAAAAACAGATTACATAACAAATAAAAACATGTTATTTAAAAAAGATTTAGGAGATATAAAACAAAAAAAGATTAAAACATTTAGTCAGGATGAAATCTTGAAATGTTTTGTAGTTTGTAATTTCAAGTCAACTCTTAAAGGGACACTGCTGAAAAGAGGGCACTGTGGAAAGGCTGGTGATAAACAATGTCTTACCTGTTGTAGATAGTTCTTTAAAATACCTTAGATTCAGGGGGAAAGCAATTCATTCTGACAGACTAATGAGGGAAAAACTACACTGAGTTAGACAGAGACCGAAGTGGACTGCTGCTGTGTTAAAATAACTTCAGTTTAAAAAGGTCATAGCAGTTTGTGCAGTATCGTAACCTTTGCTTTGAGCAATTTTTCTGACAGAAATTTGATGACTTTCTGCCAGAATATGATATTGCACTGGAAGGGCAACAGCTAGCTGCTACTGCAAATACTGTATTTGCACTTGCAAATAATCATAGAATTCTATATAAATTAGCTTAAAATACAAAATTGGTCATGCAACTTTTTCTAAAATAGCATTTGTATGAACTACTGTGAACTTTTTGAGACTGGCGTTGTTTTAAATGGCAGGGATCAACATTGGTCTTGACCATGCTCATGATACTTTTTTTGTACCCAAGCAGGGAGCTGATTCCAGAGGAAATTCTCTCCCTCTTATTTTAGTTTCAGAGAGTTTTGGAACAACTAAGAGACCTGCTGCTTTAAATATGTTGGACCTAGGCCATTCATAGTTTTATATGTAATGAGAAGGGCTTTGAATTGTATTCTGCAGTTCACAAGAAGCTAGTGCAGAGAGGCTAAAACAGGAGAAATATGGTCTCTCTTATATGCATCAGTCAGCACTTGAGCCGCAGCGTTCTGAATAAGCTGTAAGATTTAAAAGCCTTGATGATTCATTAGCTTAGAATTAAACGAAGGTTGTTCAAAGAGCTATATACAACATGCGGGATATTAAGATATTATTTTTCATAGCCTAAACCCTATTTAAAAAAAAAATCTGAACTATCGCTAGTAGCTGAGGCGTAACAAGACAGTGACACAAAAGAAACTACATAAACTGTTCAGAGAATTTAATCCTGACTAATCTCAACCCTGCAGGTCCAGTTTTTACCAGCAGTTATTAACACCTTGTGGATGCTGTGTTCAAGGATTCAGATTTACTGGCAACAAAACAAATAAATAATCATTTAAATATAAGGTGACAAATAAAAAATGTGGCAGCACTAGTCTTAGTTGGGAAAATGCAGTTTGGGAAAGAAAAGAAGCAAAAGAAAATGTTTCCATGATATTACACGCAATTTATTTGCATATGTGTGCGTTTACTATATTGGTTTCTTTTTATTTGTATTTATGAAAAAGACAATAAAAGAACTGTTATTCATATATGAAACATTTTGTTGCTGTGGGGCAGACATATGAAAATGAATTGTAATCCAGCAAATAAATAATCCAACGACAGCTGTCATCTCACTACAAAGAACTTTTATTGAGAATGTAGCTTTAAATGAATCATTAATCATGCAGCAAAGGCTCACACTGTGTTTGAAAATCAATAGTTTGTAGAACTTTGTCAGACAGCACAGACAGGGGGGGCTCTCAACAGTGGGTGTCAGAAATTAAAGTTGCATTAAATAAAGCAGATGCTGAGCGAAGTGTAAACAAGCCTTTTGTTGCAGCAGAGAATTCATCAGCAGGGAAAATGCAGAGCCTCAGATGAGAGGGGATGAAGAGGTTTTGATGAGCAGCTGAGCAAAAGAAGGGTGGCTGATGAAATAATGAAGAGGGTTTAGAATTTAAAAGGAAAATTGGTTCATATAAAAGGGTTGTGGATCTAAATACAAAAACTCTGTCGATCTGCAAATTTCAATTTTTTTTTAACTCAGCCTCTAGTGGAAGAAGTGTAAATTGTTTCCCTTTATCAGTATTCTATTGCCAACTTCTTTATCTCCATCTCAAATGCACATTTATTTGTCTGACCAAACATTGCAGCTACGGTCCCAACCAAAATAAATTTTGGGAGGAAAAACAGAAGGATTGAGGAAACTGTGGAGATGCTGCACAGATAATGTGCCAAAAAAACAACAAAAGGGAAAAACTTTGCCTTTGGTTGTGTTCCCCACTGGCTTACAGTTCCTCCCACTTCAAAGTACATATTGCACTAAATGAGTGTGATTATGCAGCACAGGTTTCCTAGTTTTTGTTTCTCCCACAAAAAGAGAGAGAAACAAAGAACAAGATGAGGAAGAAATGTGGCAGAGAATCTGGGGAGTTTTATTGCTAAACTTCAACACCATTAGCTCAACTGTTTGGAAGCAAAAAATGTTGTACAGGTTTTTCTCCTTTCATCCCTTTTTACCCCATACACCCATGCTACCTGCTCTGCTTCCTTCCTATATGTGACTTCTATATGCTCTCTCATCCCTGCTTTGTAAACCCTGTTTCTGACTGCCTTATTTATACTCTAACACTGTCAGGAAAGCAGTAACCCCTGTGTGGGTCACTGCGTTGCGGTTGAACTTGTGTCTCTGTGTTTGACAGGAAGAAAAAAAGAAGTCTAAAACAGAAAGCAGAGAAAGAAACTGGGCTCTTTCATGCTCAACAGGAGGGAAAGATAGAGACACACAGAGGGAGAGCAGAGGCAGTGTAAAAGGAGAGATGTCTCACAGACGACATGCCATTCCGAGGTCTTTACAATGAAAAAACCCAGACAGCCAAATGCAGAACACTCGTGCATTTCCACAGCAGGTTCTCCTACTCTTTTCAAACCATCCATCTCACTAAAACACAGTACCTGACAGCAGCTGGCAGCTTCCACATCAGGAAGCAGTGAAAAAGAACACAGAGCACATGTTTTTTTTCTGCACATGTCCAGCATGTGAAAATCCATTAAAAAAAGGTTTACATCTGCCGACAGGATTAATCCATCTGCCAGAGTGGTGCATAATTAAAATCCTGCTTTATCCAAGACTTAAAATGCCTTAAGTTCAGTTACATTATAATTACTGACCTTTAATGTATGCACATCACAGGCTATATTTCATGTGTGTTTCTGTATGAGAATCTGTATACCACACATATGTCAGGATTTGGGTTGTCTTTGAGTTTACTTTTGTATTAGGTTTATTGGTTCACGTTTCTTGTGCTCCCTGTGTTTATGTTTATTCTCCAGTATTTAATATGTTTTCTTTTTTTGTTCTGCTCCCTTCCTTGCGCTATCTCTCACTCTCCCTCAGTAGTTCTGTCAACCTGCCTCACCACCCACACCTGTCCCTTGTTAGTAATCAGTCACCTGCTTCCATTTCCTCGTTATCCTCAGTCTTTAAAACCTGGCCATTTTCCTCACTTACTCACTGGGTTATTGTCATTTCTACGTGCTGTCTGGGTTTTCCTTGTGTCCCTCCCATGTGTTCTTTGTAACGCTGGTTTTATTTTGTCAGTTTTTGTTGCTGCCTCGTCAGCCTTTTGTTTGATTTTGTAAATAAAGTAGTTTTCTTTTGGAGCTCTCTGAGTCAGTCTGCATCTTGGGTCCAACCAGCCACTGCCGTAACAACATATGTCAGGAAGGCGTCACATTCTTACAAGCATTTATCTGCAGGAAAGGTTAAAGGTACTTACTGCAATGTCATGAAGACTGGTCCAAAAGATTCAGATTGTTATTAATAAAGTCCTCATATTGATGGTTAATGTGTCCCTAAATTGAACATTAGGCAAAACCAGTGACTAAATGCGAACTACCACTTGTGGACCTACAGCAACAGCTGAAAATAAATCAACAAAGGCAGCATCCATGAAAGAGCCATTAGGGATCCAGAAGTCTGACCATTTTGATATATTGATATGTATTTACACTCAGACTTGGGCTGTGATAGTTCAGTGGTTCTGTAATCCTGAAGCTGCAGGGTCAAGCCCAGGTTGCATCAGGAAGGGCGCCTGGTTTAAAATAATTGCCAAATCTTTCATGCGAGTTCACTCACTGTGGCAACCCCTGAAGAAGGGGGGGTTATTGAGTAAAGTATGCAGATAAGAAGATAGTTAGGCTTAAACGTTAAACCTACCAGTCTAGATCGAGTTTGGCAGAAGCTGCATTTGTTTGAATCCTGAGGTCTGTCTTTACAGCGCTACACTGTCCTGCTTGATCTTCGATATTTATTCTATAGTCTTATTCAAACTTTCTCTTTGTTACGTTTAGCTGCAAATTCATTCTTGTCTTTCCACCTAAACATCTTCTCTAACATTCTACATTTGTCCAATTCAGCCATATTAATTTACCTACACATACTACGGCCAGCCTAATGTAGGTCAGTCATGTCACTCAAGCTTCCACGTGTTTTATGGCAGATTCAGCAGTGTTTTGTTTACACTGAGTGTTTACCCATATCTGGAAAATGTCTGGAGTAAACTCTTTCAAACTGCACCGTCTGATATGGTTCAGGATAGCCTCTTTCTGTGTCTGATTTCATACATAGCAATGAGTACTTTTAAATGTGAATGAGCAGCTTTCACGATGAGTGAGAGATTGGGGTCGTACTGCATCATGATCTTTGTTAAAGACAGAGGGCCTCTTTCTAAAAGCTGCCGCCTCATAAAGTGAAGATAGCTGTTTAATCATCAGTCTGTCTCCTGCAGATGTTTAAAAAGAGGTGACATGTGGGATCGACATCAAAGACTTTCTAGAATAATGCCATAAAGAGCAAAGAAATGGAGGAAAATACTGCTTTTTAACCTTTGAAAGTTATTTTTTATTAACATAACAGTGTTTCTAACAAACTGGATGTTGCTATAATTTAAATCCAGTAACTTTGTAAGACTGCTAAACTGAAAAACAAATGTCAAACATTTTTTTAACCATTTTAGCTGCTTTACAGGTAATTTCATTGAAGACAGACTGTGGCTGTTCAAAACCGGCGTGGCATCATAAATACTTTTTAGCTTTAGTATGAGTCTTGTTTCTCTGCTTTTGCTGTAATTTATTTAATCTATGTTTTCCAGAAAGTAATGAACGCTGCACTACAACACACCACTCACATAACAATTTCATATTCCATCTTGAGTGCACCAATGTAATCTCACGTTTCTAATTTTAGCCTGTTTTGATTAAAGTGGCCTCTTTTCAGGTTTTAGCCTACTTTCTGTACATATATTTCTTACATAAGAATCGAGGAACATATAAATAAAAATAAAAGTGCCTTAGTTACCAGAGAAATAGAAAACAGGTGCATCTGTAAATCCAGTTTTATCTGACTGATTTCTCATTTGTTCAGTCTCCATGTGTGAACGATTGTCTGATGGTTGCATTGTGATGAAGAACATTTTTGTATGATAATACCGCTGTTAATATATATTTTTTAATCTGAAATGATGCAAAAATCAATAAAAAGGATACAAACTCTGGGACAACAGATGTTCATAAGTCCACATGCAAATAACTGGTGGTTAATCAGAAGTCGACAATGAAAATTTTCTGTGGTATCTGATGCAATTGAATGAATGTTACAAATGCTATAGACATTAAAAATAATATGCTTCAGAGCTGACAACAAATTATAAGTTGTACCAACTCCTACTTTGATCATGAAGCCAGATTACATGATTAAAAGGTCTTTTTAACATAACCATGAGCATTTACTGAGTCTTTAGGGTGCTTATGGTAAACTATAAAATCAAACATAAAAAAGTTGGCCTGAACTATATGAAGTGGTGCAGTCTGAAAGAGTTTACTCCAGTAGTTTTCCAGATAAATTAATATGCAGTTCTGAGATGCAGGTTCCCATTCAGTGTAAACTCAGCTGAATCCACTGAAGGTTATCTGCATACTTTACTCAAAAAACTGACTGAAATATGCACCAACACATCAAAATTATTGGGCTTCTCCATCCAAAATGACTCTTCCACCTCATCATTGTTGACCTATTTTCAGTTGTTTGTGTAGGTAAACAAATGCACGTGGTAGTGAGCAGCTGTTCACAAATCTTGCTTGCCATTTTTTAAATAAAAGGACACATTAACCATCGATATGAGAAAAAAATATGCAAATTTTGTTACTTGTCTTTTTTTGACCGGTCTTAATGACACCACATTGAGCACCTTTAAAGATAATCCAATGTTTCTGTATTAACAGCTGGACTGTGCATCCATTTCTTCTTTACTGCTGAAGAAACAAACTGCCAAAGTCTCATTGAAGCAATTTGTGCTGGGTATTATCTATGATGTCAGCAGGGAATAGGACAATAATAAAGCTAAATTACATTTAAATGTTTAAACAAGAACCTCCGGAAACCAATATAAAGTTGATCTTAAGCTTCTATTTTATCTCATCTAGTTTAATGTTTACTTTAAAAGTACCTACAACATGATTTGGCAGACAAATATTGTTTGCTGCTGCACCACTGTGGCTCATTTGAATTTCAATTTGGCGTGGAAGGAGGCAATAAGAGGAAAAGAAATGAGTATAGGGAGGGGACATAAGGTAGCGAAGAGAGAGTCAGAAACAAGTCCAATCACTCATAGATTAGAGTCATTTGTCTCAGTCTGAGGGGCACTTGTTCAGTTGTTTTTCAATTGCTTGCTTTAAAGCAGAGGAGGTATTGAATCATTTCTCTTCGCAGCAAATCAAGAGAGCAGAAAAGGACAATATAGAGAAAGAAAATACGTGTAATGCAAAACAACAGAGCTGATAGCTGTATTATCTTATACATTGTCTGCCAGAAAAGATCTATTCTGATATTATTTCAAAATGAGCAACAAAGGCAAACATGTTACTGTTATTTCATCATTTAAAACGGTTTTACAAGATTGTCGGACTGACCCTGACGTGTGACAAGAGGTTGTCTTAGAAATGTACAAACCTCTTGAATTCTGGGCAACAGTGCTTCAAAGTCTAAAAGAATTCAGCTTCTGCTGTTACAGTTTGCACGATGTGGACGAATAACAGGTGAACATGGGATTTAAAAGCAAGAATAAATTTGGGCTCCCAGACACTGGTGAAGCTGTGCTGCAGGAAGAATTGTTCTGCAGGATGGGTTTTTCTCGACAGAAAAAGTCTTGTTATAATGGCTGCTGATGACAAAAATAAAACAATGCAAATTTGCACTTACCAGAGTTCTATAACTGTGCACTGGGCTGTGTTTGAGTTGGTGAACAGCACAGACAGCATACGTTTATGTCTGATGTTGTTAGCAGCTAAGATGCACACACACCCAGGCGAGCAGGAAAAGAGAGGAGAGCAGCAGAAGGTGAGAGCCAGCAAAGAAGACGTGCTAAAAACCGTTAATGGTGAGAGCCAGCTATACTGCTGACTCATCCACGGAGCCTAATTACACCCCAGGAAGAGCTGGCATAACCCTGCTGATGGGTTTCTGGGGTTTGTTTCTTTCTTTCTGTGTTTATTCCCAAAACATACATACAAATTTCATTTTTAGAAACATTTTAGAATTTTGATTATTGCTAAACTTTAAAAGTAGGTTTAATTTTTTTGGGAAAAGAAAACAGTCTGAAAATGTTCTCTATGGGGATAAGCTTAACTGTGAGTCAAACTACTGACATTTTTATCACCCACTGCCAAAAGGTGAAGGCAGACAATGTTATTACTCATGTCTGTCTGTTGCCAAAATATCTTGTTTATCTCAGGATGAGTTTTGATGAACATAATATTTAAAAAAACATCTATGACTTATTAACCTTTGGAGTCAATGTAACTCAAAATTGCTGCCACAGCCAACTGACTTTAGAAAACACAAAAATTGGCTAAAACTGTCAATTTTAAAGAGTCTGGCCAAACAAACTATGTAGTTGTAACCGAGAGTCATTAACTACACATACTCCAAGTGCTACTAATTGTGCAACATCTTTGCTTAATTCTTCAACAACTAGAGTAAACCATGTTTGTCTGTTAGCAAAATACCTCATGAGCCACAAGATAGATTGTAGTGAAACTTTCAGAAATTTGCCATTAGATGTACAGCTACTTATTAACTCTTGGAGTCGGTCTAGTTAAAATGGCTGGACAGCGGGTGATATGCATTCTTTTAAGGAATGATAGACCTTGACAAAAATAAACAGAGATATTTGTCTTTCTTTCTTTTTTGCATTAAACGGACCAGAAATTTAAAGCAAACCTAAACATATCTGAATTAGGGACAACAGTGTGTTGCTAGAGTGCATTAGCTTATTAAAGAAACTGTATTTAAAACAAACCTCTGGCTGTCAGACAAGCTGGAAGGATAGTTGTCAAATTTTTATATATGACCACAGAAATAAGAACAATTTATTGTAAAATCTGCACATCATTTTTATTGTAAAATAATAATAATAAACCCAAAATGTAAGGCACCATTACACTGCTGCTGTTTAGAAATTTTTTATTGAAAAATGAAGAAAATGCTGATTTTTTTCTACACTGGTAGAAGAAAATCAAACAAAATTTTAAATCCAATATAGTCGATAAATTAGGCTTGTTTTGAAGCCCAACAGTGGGTTTTCTAAGTTTAGGGTTGATGGGATAAAAACATGAAAGTATTATTGAACCCTTTTGATCCATGCAACACAGTAACACCAAGCACAAACGCAGTGTTGGAATAAATTTACTACGCTCCAAAGCTGCATTACAAGTCAAGCTTTAAAATGTAGAAGCAGCCTTGCTGTATTGTCAGTGCGGCTGGAAACCCAGGCTGTGTGCAGCCACCTAAGATGGAGAGGAGTGTAATCTGTTGAATGAAACAAAGCTTTAAAATAAAACTCATTTCTTTCCCCTCGGCATTTTGCTTTGTCTGCAAAAATGAGGATTTGCGGCAACTTCTCAGACATTCAGGGCCACTGGTGAATAAAAAGAGTTATTATTCACATCACAGTGTGGCTCATACACACACAGATACACACTTTCACAAGCTTAGAGAGATCCCTTCGTGCTACTTGTCCATCCGTTGCCATTTTCTGTTTGGTCCTTTGTGGCTCCAGTAGCTCTCGGGAAGTGTGGTTAAATGAGATACAACTCTGTTTGTTTAACAGCTCCTACATACAATCAAAATAAAAAACAGACTGTGAACGGGCAAATCTGACCGAATCACCTCTTGTCTCTGATTCATGAAGTCAAGGCATGATGGGAACAGGTGACAAAACAAAAGAAAATAAAAAGGGAAATCGTTTTAAATAATGAAGCTGCACTGGCCAAAATACACAGCTTGAAAAGTCTGTAAGCAGTTTAGGAAAAAAATAAATAAAAAAAAACTACATCAAATTTTAGCTGAATGTATGTAAAACTGAGTTGTAGCCATTTTTGTGTTAGCTAATTTTGGTTAGCTGTGGTAGACCATCTTAAATTGGATTGACTCCAAAAGTTAATCAGTTGTAAATGTTCATCCAATGAAAACTTTCTCAAAGTTTCATTAAAATTCTTCCAGTGGTTCATGAGGTATCTTGGTAACAGAAAGACACAAACACACACATACACACACACCCAAAGCATTTTTACCTGCCATCACCTTATGGCAGCAGGCAATAAAAATAGACATAATAGGGATTTTCATATTGTGGACTTTTTCAAAGGTAAAATCTAAGTTGAAAGTTGAAGCATTTTTTAAGAAAAACAAGTTAATTCAAAGAAAACCCTTCTTAAGTCAGATGACTGTGTGTGTATCTGAGTGTCTGTGTGCACATGTGTGAGTCTGTTTGAAAAGAAATAATGAAAGAATAACAAAAGGAAAGTGGACCTTGAAGAAAGAGAGCATGAAAAGAAGGAATTTTGATCACCAGCTGATCTGCTCTGACTCATGAATTATGAATGATGTGGAGGAGGAGGGTGACTGGCTCTCTGATCCATCTGCAGGAGCAGCAACAGTTACGAAACTAAAGGGGTGAAAGGATTCAATTTCAAATAAGTTTATGGCTTCATTCATGGCAAAAGCAGGAGTAACTTGCAGCAAAGGAAGGCTTAATTAATGTCAAGAGGCTTTTCAGATGTGCTACAATAATTCACATAATTTTCAGTTGGATCATTAGGACTGCAGTCCCAGTCTCTCGGGCTTTGGGGGCCCACTCTACACTCAACATTATCATGACCATTCAGCATGCACATACAGGAACAGCTTCGCCACTGAAACCAAAGTCTACTGTGTTTACAGACAATGATTTGTGAAGTGTTCCTGTGCCCATGCAGTGATGTCCAGAACTGAATCTGACCTGTTTTTAAAGATCACAGGCATCAAGTACTGACTTGTCTTGTCCCTCAGTACAGAGATTTCTCCAGATTCTTGAAACCCTTTGCTCATATTATGAACTGTATATGGTGGGATAGTCAAAGTCTCCCCAATTTTCTATTGAGGAACATTGTTCTGAAAATGCTCCACTATTTTTAGTCACAGTATTTTGCAGACTGGTAAACTTCTGCCCATCTTTACTTCTAGGATAATCATATATAAAAAATAATTTAATATACTTAAATTATTTTTTATAGTCATTCTTCTTGCTGACCTGTTACCAACCAACCTAATTCACTGCAAAACGCTCATCCAGCTGTTTCTTATTTGCACTACTTTTACTGCATTTATTTCTTTTTGATTTCTGCAAGAAAGTGTTGCACTGTGGTAAGGAATAGGAAGGTAGGAAAGAGGAGTGTGTGTTTCATGAAAAAAAAAGAAAACACTCTCCACACACGGTCTGTCATAATATGATGGACTTCATTGGAAACGCAAACTGACAGGCATATTTAATTTCCTTGCAATAGCAGAAAAGTGAATGTTGCTGATAAACACCAACACAGCTTTTCATAAGCACTAAGTGCTTATGATTAACTATCAAATACAGCAAGAAATTTTTACTTATTCTGGACACACTAGAAAAAAAAACACAAGTGCACATGTTGAAATATACAGTATAAAACCATTATTGCAAACATTCTAACCCATTCATCCCAAACTCACTTCATCTTGTGGAGATCCAAGGAAGTGGAGGCTGACACTGGGTCAAGGCGGGACACCAACCCATCACAAGGCTAACACAGACAGCTGACAAATATCCACACTTACATCTGCAGTGGATTTACAATCACTGACTGAACACAAGATTTATGGATTTAGACCAGAGTCAAGCCCATGAACACTGCACAACCATGTCACTTAAAGTTATAGATTTATCAATTTATTTTTATAATTTTAATTTAAAAAGAGGACTTTTACTTCTTGATCAGTTCATTCATGATGTTGTGTGTTCTTTAGACTATTTAATTTATTGTCACTATTGGCGCTATTCTACAATTCGAATGTCTTGCAACAAAATAAAAAATAAAAGGTGAGACTTCATACAGTGAGACATTAAACAGTTCTGTTTTATCAGCTTATGATGATTTCTTTAGATCATTTTAGCCTTATTTTATTGTGGTAAGTGAAAATTTAAAAAAAAAAAGTATAATAAGGTGTAAAAGCATAAACAACATAAAAATTTAAGTTTAATTTTTTTTATTTAAAATCATTCACAAAGAACAAACTGCATCACATTTTTAGCTTTTGACATTAATGAAATTACATGTTTGATAAATGTACTGGTTTTACAAAAATAAATATCATTTTCTTCCAGGGTGACAGAGTAAAAGTTATAAAAAATAATTAGTTCAGAGTAACAGTCACTCCAGTGGCAAATGCAAGGCTGTTCACACCCCAAAAAGTAATTTCATTTTAAAAACTGCAAATATGAAAGCGCTTCAGCTGCTGATAAACAGAACACTGCTGAAGATAAATATTTATACTGAGGTGCTTGTGGGAAAACTTAAGCACAGCATCTTGAAGCTAAAACTGCAAACAAGTCTTTCTCCTCTTTTATTTCTGTCAGCTCAAACAGCTCTTCAATCAATTATGTACAAAAATACAAACACATCCATTTCCTCCCCCTCCTCCTCAGTACGCTGCATGTTCCACTCATGCGTCTGAAATAAAACATCCACTCATTCACACTCTGCCTTGAAAACATTCCTTTGAAGAGGCCAAAAAGGCTCTATCCATCAGAAACGTATGTGATCGGAGGAAACTCACAGCTTGTCATTTATCCTCAGACAAAAGCAATAGTAGAAGTGAAGCAAAACTGGAGTGCTCAGTGAAGAGAAGCCTCCAAGCTGAGACACAAATTGCCTTCCTCTTCTCCTCTCCGTAGCTCTAAGTCGACTGAAGCCATATATCAAATACTGGCCACCGCGGCGGAAGATCTCTGCCACTGCGGTGCCTTTTCTGGTCTAATGCCAAATGAGTGCAGCGTGTTCTCCACATCAGAGATCAAGCAGGCAGCTCAGAGAGGGCAGGTGTATTATAAATCTCTTGCCCGTCCACAGGAACTAAGTAGCTGCTGACAGACTACATCTCACATTATGATAAAGAAAGCTGACAAAGACTCTCTGAATGAATGTGGGCTGAAGCTTATAGATTTCACACATTGTTCCTCTACCTGTGAGGCATTTTCAGCATCCTGTTTTCTAGGCAGCTGGGGTTTTATGACAGCTTTGGGTGTGTGTGTGTGTGTAAGGAAGGGGTGGGGGTGGTGGGGATTTCACTAAAAAAGGCCCTGCTACCTTTTTGTGCTTTAAACAAACATTACACGTTTTACTTCAAATCCCCAATCCCTGAAATATTTTAGTTCTGGGCAGCTTTCCATCAGAATACAACCATTATGTTGTGCTTGCTTCTTCCAAAACCCTTATCTCATGCCTGGTTTCCTGCCAAGCAAACCAGCAATCCCAAGACACATGCAGGTCTGTCCTTTACAGCTATTAAAAAACAAAATACATGGTGACTGCAACATTTCTGCTTGATCACAGCAGTAAACTATATGAAAACTTTATGTCTACCACAACATTCTTTGGAGACCAAATAGGGTGAAAAAGAGACACTGAAGATAAAACAAATGTGCAATATATGAGGAAGCTGGAGCTGTGTAATGATTTATGATTCTCTTCTCACACATTTATGCATAGTTGGTTTTATTGTAGAAGGAAAGCTTACGCCTGTGTTCCTAAAGGCAGCCTGTGGGGATGCCAGGGTCACTTTTAAAGGCTAACCGGTCCCTGTATAGGCAAAGTAAGAGCTGTGTCCACATCTTCAGTACAAAGTCGAGTTCATTCCCAGTGTGGGTTGGACTCCACCAGGGCTGTCCCTTGTCTTTGATCCTGTTTGTCGTGTTTATGGACAGGATCTCAAGGCACATTTGTGGAGAGGAGGATGTCAGGTTTGGGAACCTCAGTGTCTCATCGCTGCTTTTTGCAAATAATGCAGTTCTGTTGGCTGCTTTGAGCCATGACCCTCAGTGTGCACTGGGGAGGTTCACAGCCTAATCTGAAGTGGCTGAGATGAAAGTCAGCTCCTCTGAGTCTGAGGTCATGGTTCTCAACTGGAAAAAGGTGGAATCCTCCCTCCTGGTTGGGGCTGAGCTTTAAGCTGAGATGTTCTAGTATCTGGGAATCTTAACAAGTGATAGTAGAATGGAGCAAGAGCTGGATCAATGAAGAGGAGTCAACTGGTGGTTTGGGCTTTGGATTAGGATGCCGCTTGGGTACCTCCTGCTGAAGGGTTTCTAGGCAACGTTCCACTGGGGGGTAGACCCCAGAGCAGACCCAGAACTCGCTGGAGGGATTCATATTTTTTCTGGTCTGGGAATGCCTTGGGATCCCCCAGGAGGAACTAGAGAGTGTTGCTGGGGAGAGCAATGTCTGGGTTACCCTCCTGGTCCTATTGCCTCCCTGATCTGACTTTGGATAAGGGGTAGAAAATGAATGAATGAATGAATGAATGAATGAATGAATGAATGAATGAATGAATGAATGAATGAAAATCTGTATTGCTTCTATTGTTTCTTTTTTTTAAGTGCAGAATAGTTCTTTGGGTCTCTGGACAACCCATGCAAGAACACGATGATGGAACGGAAGCAACTTTGACCAAAGGTGGGAGTCTATAATGCCAAAAAGCAAGTTATTGATTTTAAGATTTGCTTGTAGAAACAACTCATTCAGAAGACTGCTAATTCAAAATGTGAATGTGAAATCACAAAATGCAGAGTGTGTCTTTGGACACTCATTAAGAAGACAAGTAGACCATAAGATTCCTTAAAGACACCTAGATCGATATGCAAAGATTATAAAGACATGACACAGTTTAAGTACTCATATTGTTTGGTTTGAGCTGATTTCTTTACAAGATCTTTTGATTAAATGCTATTCACATGGAAGGTTACTTAGCTTCTGAGCAAATTTACATCCTCAAACTCTCATACTGATGAGCTATCCAGCTTTTCCTTAGCATTCCACTTTTAAAAAGAAAACATAGCCAAAGAGAAATCATATTCCTGACATGTAAGTATTGCTTAATCAATATTTCCATTATTTTTTTTTACTGCTGAACATTCTGCTGATGTGAGCACATGATTGAGATGTATCAAAACTAGAGAAAAAATGGTTATGCTGGACATGATGCAATAAATGTGCCAAGTTTTATGTTAATTAATGTGCAAAAAGAAAGTTCAAAATCTGTGGTGATTTGACTTTTTGATCCACTCCCTGAAGTTTCTTCGTGCTGAAAGAGGCAAATTCCCAACTAGGACTGGGTTAGGAAACAGCTCATTCCAAATTTTAAGTCAATGAAGTCTTTATTGTAAATGTATACTCAGGCTGTCATATTTTTTAATTCCCTTCCTAAGCTGTGTACAATGATGTAAAACCTCATGCTGAGCTGTTCTCAACTGACAGATCGGCCTTTATCTTGTCTTAATTCATCCTTGTAGCTTCATGTCTGGTTTGTGGCTCCATCACTCAACATGTCTGTGAAATTGTCATCCAATACAAAAACATGATGTTCTACAAATGATGGAGCATGCACTAATTTGTCTGATCATTTCTCATATTCATACTGAGGGTGAATTTGCTCCAGTGCTGACATCTAATTCACGACAATTGCTCAGTGAAGAAGTACGCCCCAGCAGACACCACCTTGTGCTTTATTGCTTCAGAGCGAAACTGTGGCACAGATAGAGCAAATTACAGGTGTTTTTCTTTCTATTGGTTTTATTTTATGTCCATGGGACCTGCTTCTGTTGTAATGGGTTGTGATGTGGTTATCTTCCCTAAAAGAAAGATAAAGGACGGTCATAAAGGAAACCATTGTTCACACATTTTAATGGTTGCATGGAAGCTGGCCAAGTTTTCTGTAGAGAATAGATACAATAATGGACCTTTCAATAGTTCAGAGAGGAAACAAGCATTATAAAGTTTATTGAGAGGTTCATTACCAAGTTTGTGTCATCAATACGATAGTAGATGCATTTAAAATGATTGCAGAAGTACTTGTTTATGAAGACAGCTCAAATCAAGAGGGCAAGCCATATCTGTTCATAAAGCTACGCCTGTCAGACTTGATACTTCCTCAAAATCATTGCTTGCATTCCAAAACAT
The DNA here is from genome assembly GCF_001649575.2 of Kryptolebias marmoratus. Classification (NCBI taxonomy): domain Eukaryota; kingdom Metazoa; phylum Chordata; class Actinopteri; order Cyprinodontiformes; family Rivulidae; genus Kryptolebias; species Kryptolebias marmoratus. The sequence continues at coordinate 7,644,348 of NC_051441.1, read as the reverse complement.
CTGCTGCATCTCTAGTGATATTAAATGTACAAATTATATTATTTTTCTGTCAGTTTCCTCATCCCACCTGCTCTTCATAATGATTGATTTTAATTTAATTCTCTGCAGGGGGATGATCCAATACATCTCTCAAGTGTCTGCTACACAAACACTAATTTCAGGTGATGTTGAAATACAGTTTGTCACAAACAGAACACAGAACTTTAGTTCACATTTTTTGAGGAACTGATTCCTCATAAAAAAACAATTTAATCCAGATTAAACATGCATTTTTATTTCCATACAATATGTTTATCACCAGCTGACAAAATATGAAGGCAGGTGATGTTGTTTTTGTTTGTTTATATGTATTCAAGTGTGTGTCTGTTCCCAAAATATCTCTTGAACTACTGGATTAATTCTAATGAAACTTGCAGAAACATTGCATAAATATCTATAAGTGAGTAATTTTTGCAGTCAACTTTTTTCAAGAAAGCTGCCACAGTTAACTGACCTTAAAAACAGAAAAACGGTTATAGCTTAGCAATTTCACAGACACTGATTTAAATTTTAGAGGGGTAGTAGCTGAGATTGAACCACTAGACACATTTTAATGAAATGATCTGCTTTCGAGGTTTGACCAAAACAGTTACAACTCCATCATTTCCTAAAACAAAACTGTGGCTTGAAAGGCAGCAGGCGATATGTATTCCTTCAAGAAATACTAGGCCTTTAATTGATACATATTAGGCCTATGTCTACCATATTGTTATCTCCTGATCTATGCCTTTCACCGAGTAACATAGTGGTAATTATTAATAGTTCAAGTTAAAGACCTTTGGTTTGGAGGATTGTTAATCATATTCTTGTGAGTGTGCAGTTTTCTGTGCAGCTGAAAAAAAAGAAACGTATATTTGATCCAACTGTTTACGAACCAACCACAAACTAATCCTGGTGAGAGTATCACACAGCCCATCTCATAGAAAAATATACATATCTTTATGAATTTAAAGACAAAGGCTTTGTGCCAAACATTTATTGTTTTTTTACTACTCAGTTTGTAGTCTCTGTATCCCCTTCCTTCCTTTCCTTATCAGTCTTCTTCCTCCCACTCCTGGCTTTAGGCTCACTTAGGCCCATGACCCATCAGTCCCGCAAAGACCTCTAAGGGGCTATCCATCACCAGAGCAGCATTGTAACCTGGGGATAGATTTCCTCTGCCCTTGCCCACTCATCAATCACCAGGGGCCACTGTGCATACCCAAGAAGGCTGCAGAAAGTGGGAAAGGCCAAGCAGTGCTATTTGCCTGGCTCAGAAGCAACTTGAAGAATGAAAGAGGGGAAAAATAGCTCAATGAAATGACAAAACAAACTCTGTGCAAGCTGTTTTGTAGGGAAAATATGTGCTGGAATAGGGAAAAATAATTGATTTCATCCTTCTCTTTTATGGAAATTCCAACAAACTAGAGTGTACTAGAAAGTTTACTTCTGTCCTTAAAAAGCAGAAGCAGCAAGAAAACAAGCTGCTGAGACACAAGAGGCACATTAGAAAGTGCTTGTAGACTCGGGGAGCTGTGCTCAGCAGTTGTGGCTGACACAAAACATCAACCTTGCACTAGCAAACTATCACAACTTACAGTTCTCTAGCAGCTCAATGAAACAGAAAGATAGTTTGTAAAGCGGTGAACCACATATTTATACAAGAGAGGGAGGACATGAAATCATTGATAAATCTGGTGAAAGGAGGCAGTGTGAGGAAGTCCCACCGTGATGCAAAGCAATGCAAGGAAACAACAACAAAAGATCTGGTAGTGTAGGGAATACATGAAATGCTAATTATTCAAACTACAAAGAAATTAAGTGGTGATGCAACTACACAGAAAGAGCAACAAAGGAGAGAAAGTGAAAAGATGAGCTGCTGTTTGAGAGATGGGATGCTGGCAGCTAGTAGAAAACACGACCCCTGTCAATGACACCTACACAGAGAGGATGCAGTGATGGTTGTGGCTGTTGTCAAGTCAATATAGAAGAGGAAGAGCACTGCAGCTGATGGCATTGAGTCAGATGGTGCCAGGTGTCCTTTTGACATGTGTACTCCCCTAAATGACTGGTTGAGGGAAGACAGAGTGTGTAGCTGCCACCAACACCCATCCAATTAAAACCCCTAATTAATCAGTGCTATTTAAAGAAGCCCATACATCCCCAATGGCAGGAAGCACGGTAACGAGAGAGAAGATTAACTGCACAATATTGCTCTGATTTACCTTTCCTTTGCACTGCCTTTAGGCTTTGCTGCCTTCTTCCATGGATATGCAGTGCAGCTGTCACATCCAGAACATAATTACAACATAAAGAATAATTGCATCTAACAAGCAAGAAGTCTGCAGTTCTCTCTCTGACAAATGGTTTTCCTCAGTAATTCTTGTCAAAGATTTAAGGTCACTTTCACAACAAACTTTAAACAATTTATTTTATTTGGAGTAGTGCAAAGATAGTAAATCAGATGTTGAAACAGGGAACCTCTGTACATTTAAAAATGTATAATATCTTGTCCTTGTAGTTTTTTTTTAATTAAAAGGCTAGCAATCTATGAATGTCACCCTTTCATACCACAGTTTTAGATTAAGATCAATTTATGTTGAGAAATGACAAAGCTCTCATAAGACACTGATCTCTCATGATCTGTTAACTCCTGGAGTTGCTGTTGTGTATGACTGTCAGCTATTATTGCACCAAATTTTAGAAATGAGAGCCATGCAGCACTGTGTTGGTACTGACATACAGATAAGAATTGTTTATGTTACTATGTATCTTAAATGTTGAAATGTGAAAATTATTTGTAATTTTATCTTACAAGGCATCACACTCTGAAATCTCAAAACATTTGAAATTGTAAAAGGTATTGTCTTTCCTGTTTACATTTTCTTTTTATTGATATATGAATAGGAAAAAGGGATAAGTTCACAGTATAAGTGAAATTACCTGGAAAAGCTTTCTTTTATGGTTTGCGCACTCACACTTGTATGTGTTTTTATATTTGAAGCATTACAAATGTAGAGTGTGTTTGATATTGTCTGTGCTTCTTTTGTTTGTGCTGTAGGTTTTTTTTTGTCACTTTGTATCTGTGGAGCTGTTCTTTTCTGTGTATGCTTTCACTCTCTGTGCTTTGTTGGTTTGTTAAAATGGAGGTCAGATAAAAAAAAAGAAAAAACCTGTTATTTGTCATTCAACAGGCCGTAGACGAACATCTTGTTCTCTATGCTGGCAGCAGGAGAGGTAAAATAACAGTGCTAAAATACAACAAAAATGAGAAACGGATCACGAATTGCACTGAACCAAATATGAGAGCCGGCTGGTGTTGAGAAAAAATGTTGAGGAGCTCTGTGTTTCCCCAGGCTCACAAAAGTATTTCATCCTGGTCCAAACTTTCTGGAATACGGTGGGAGGAAACACATTTTGGCAGCCTGCATTTTCTGCCAGTGAAAAGAGCTCATTAGCATTTCTTGCCCTCAATTGAGCTTCTCAGACAGAACTTGCCCTCATGCTGAATATAAATCCCAGCTCCTTCTTTTAGATTCACCAAAATCCTAAACGTGGACAATTCTGTAGATTTCAAACCTTAATCGAACTGTAGCACTTAACTAGTTATACCTAAAAAAAAAACTGCATTTTGTGTGAAAGAATTAAATCAGGACATGAGCACAAGTGGGTTTTTTTTGTTGTTGTTTTTTTTTTTTTTTTTTTTTTGGGGGGGGGGGGGGTCCTCTTTTGTTATTGTCAGTACAAATGTCTGACACAAGAAGTCATATCTTCAAATTCACAGTAGCTAAATTACCTCCCTCAGTTAGTCAAACCTATTTGCATTTAAAATATGAACTTGGCTCAGGAGCTCTTAGACTTAATCTGTTCAATCATGAAGTTATGTAAACTGCAATGAACTTTTTTCTATATTCAGTGATTCACTCTAGACATTTCTGAATTTGTACAAATGCAATTTAAATTTAGAGACAAAAAAAACACGTTTGACTTCATACAGAATCTCTGCTGTAATTTGTATTTTCCACTGCCAAAAGGTGACAGCTGAGCAATAATGTTTGTGATATTCATGTCTGTGTGTCTCTCTCTGCTTCTAAAATATCCCATGAACCACAAGAAAAAAAATGTATGAAGTTTGCAGAAAGTAATCACTGGATGTACATCTACAATTGATTGACTTTTGGAGTCAGTCCAATTCAAGATGGCAACAACAGCTGCGTGACATTAGCCAACACAGAAAGGGCAATAACTCTGTCAATCCTACAGATAGTTTATTTGTGTAGCATATTCTGTTAACAAAAATTATATTGGAATTAAAAATAAATTCTGTTAGAGCAGCATGGCAGCGGCAACATGCAGGACATCACTGTGACTCATCAGGTCTGTTTTTCTCTCATTTGGTAGTCTGGATGAGAACAACAGGTCATGTCCCTGGAAGGTCAGCCAGAGCTCCGAGAATGTGTGGCCTGAGATGAGCAGCTTGAGAAAAAAATTACATTATCACAATAAAGTGTGTCGCTTGTTAAACACACTTTTGAAACCTTGTTTGAGAATGTCTTCTGCATTTTAAAAATGTAACTTATTGCTTGCTGCTCAGCTTATTTTCAATTAAATAACTTTATACACCAAAACAAACATTTTCTCTACAGATGCTCATAACGCTTACATGTAGGTAACTTGCTGACAAATGTTTGGTATTAAACTCTGATTAATAAAGTTTTACTTGCTAAATAGTGAGCATGCTTCAGTGTTTTATAATTATTTTATAAATTATCATTAATGCTTTACAAAGTGTTTACAAACTCATGGAAAATCTATTTACAAAGAATTAATAAACACTTTATAAAGAGGCGCTTATTGTAAAGCAGTATCAGATGTTTTTGTACACAAAGACTCTTCTCTGTTGGAATTGTTTAAATGTAAATATACAAAAAAAATGTACTCCAATGAAGCCATAGTGTCTCATTTGAAAGATTAATGAACTCAGTCTTGCAATGATGATTAACTACTGGTGACACGGTGCGCCGTTGCGTTAACGACATATGTGAGTAATAAAGCTTAGTGGTGGGTTTCTGTTGAGTAAAGCTTGGTGGTAAAAAAAAAATCCTTTGATTTTCAGGGCTTATTAAAGGTTCTTTGGATTCACATATGTAGGATGTCACCAGTGTGGCAAGAACAAGCTTTAGAAGGACGACTGTGCAAAGACAGAAGCCATAAACCGGGAGAAAATTCAACTCAAGCTGTGCTGCAGGGACAAACAGGAGGCAGTGCTTAATCTGAGGGATTAAACCTACTGTATAGATTCTTTGGGGTACTTGCAAAATGTGATTGGTTTTTCATAGATTTTAATAAATAAAGTGCAGCGCTAACTCTTTGCCGGAAATCTTTTTTTTTCTGTTTTTCAGAAATTGTCCTACTAATCTTTTGAGCTGTTTTTCTTTTCTTCTTCCTCTTTCTGGAAAAGTACAATTACATGCTATTAGACTCCAGCGAGGTGCTGAAAAGCCTGAAGGTTTTCTTCAATATCTGTCTTTTTTTTCCTGCAGCGAGTGCTGGAAGATTGATTTCTTAGATCCTCTATCACCTGTGGTGCGGTATAATTGCTTATTTTGTAACAGCACCCACCTTAATAAAAGGGCTTCAGTACTTCAACTCCTATGGAGATACAGTTAGTGAATTCCTGCCAGAAGATAGTTTATTGAAGCTTTTATTTTTATACAAGCGTAGCTTTAATTGGGCTGAAAGGATTGCTGATGATTCTTCTGTTGTTCATTAGTTTATTAACCATTGAGCCATAAAATTAGGTGGAAGGTGACGACCATTAGTTTTCTTTTTCTTTTTGGATTGCTAAGATAAAAGCAATTTTTTTCAAAAGTCCAACAAACACTCCTATTTCTGTTAGAGACATATAAAAGGCCAAATTATTCCAGCAGCATCCTTTCAATGTCATGCACTCATTTTAATTGTGTTTGACTTTTCAGAGGCGTGGGAGGTAGCTTCTTTACTCAGAGACAAAGAGAAATGTTTTAATTTACAAAGAAAATCGAATAAAACCTAATAATAATTATTTTTTTTGTCATTTTGACAAGAATATTGTTTGCTTTTAACCCACTATTATTTAAGCAGACAAACGTATAAGTACATGATGTCAATCTTTTGTACTTGACTCTTTTGTTTTCTTGTGTGGAACAAGAGAACAACAATTTTCTGCACTCACTGACATTTAAAAAAACCACATCTCCTCTAGCTAATATTGTGGTACTTTTACTGTGTATTTGGTCAAATTAGGTCATCTCTATTATCTGTTTTAAAAGGCCATTTTTTAATAATTCACAAAGGGCACAATAAAGCCAATGCACTGCTTAAAATAAGAGTTTTCGCAGCAGATTGGGGTGTTGCCAGGGGTGCAATATGCATAAAAGATGAACTCACAGCACGGTCTAAAACAGCTCTTTTATTCTTCTCTGTATGATCCGTGTGTATTTCCGCATTAATCCCCCCACCGCGGTGGTTTGAGATCCCAAGATGCAGTGTTGCCTCCCAGCTGTAGACAGGTGCAGGATGTCAGCGGCATCCTGTAGACTTATTGAAAAGATGACCTTTAACTCATCTAAAGATATAAAGCATTGCATACAAATGAAGCTCTGATTCCTCAGTCATCTGATCAGTTAGTGTGACAGCACGACAATGCTGGATTCTCCCTTTGTTCAACAGATCTTCGTCATTTCTCCTGATTGTTTATTCTCTTTGAAAATGTAAAATAATTATTAATTAAAACCCTGTTAATAACCAAGTTTCTGCTCCTTTTCATTCGACTTTTGCTGTGAAAGATGCAATAATAAAGTGGGGCACTTGCAAAGTTAGGGTTATTTAATTAGTCATTACAAACCGTATTGTTTTGAAGCCAGTGCAATTTAATCAGGTATGCAAATGCATGGCCTATATTGCAAAAGTAATACATGTAGGATGTAGAGAGGAGATGAAAGATTTAAGAAACAATGCAACACTGCCACCTAATGAAAATAAGCTGTAAGAGTTCAAATACAGCCGTTTTGTTGGTCCAAACAGTTCCTCAGCTGCAGATGAAGTCCGTGATTATTCTCTAGTTCTATTAATATCCATCCATTGGTTCATGAGATTATTTGCTAACAGACAGTTAGCAAAACAGTTAGTGATAAAAAGTTTAAAACAAAGCTCTTGCAGTTTGTTTGGGCTCAGAATATGTGTCAGTGATCAGCTTCAGCTACGATCACACCACATTTGGCCTTTTTATGTTTTTAAGGTCAGCTGGCTGTAGCAATTATCTTACAAGCACAATCAGTTGTAGAGGTATATCCAGTGATTTGTTCCTTTAAGTTTCCTAAACATTTGTCCAGAGTTCATGACATATTTTGTAACATTATCATCTGTCTTTGCCAGCGGGGTATCCAAAAAAAAAAAAAAAAACAAGTGTTCTTGTCTTTGTTGCCTGAGAGTAATAAATTACTTCATACACACACATAATTCACATGTGACTATTTGTATTACAATTATTTATTTTTCAAGTCCAGAGATTACATTACTCTAAAACTGAAATGTGCATTACACTTAAGTGTTGGAAAAACGGGAAACTCAGAACGGTATATACACAATTGTTTTACCCAGAAAGGCACCAAAGACACTTAAGTATTTACCAGAATGGTTATAATAATCTTACTCATGCCGTAACAACGCTAAAAAACCTACAATGATCAACTTGTGAACTTGGTATACAAATAAACATAATTATCAACATACATACTTTAGGTTTTTTTTCCTTACAACAAACAATCTTTATTTAAATGGTTAAAAAGCTAATAAGACAATAGTGGTGTTGTGGTAGCTAAAATATATATTATATAAATACAACATACTTTAAGTGTACATTTTTTACTCCCTTTCGTGGCTAAAGACAGTCCACAGTTTGTGCAAGGAGAAAAGAGCAACTTTAGAACATCCTGCATACAAAGTGCAACTCTTTCAATTATAAACATATTTTTCACACAGTTGTAATAAATTATCTTCAATACAATTTCTAGTACAAAACAGCAGCTGTTATTTTTGAAAAGATGTAAAAGAAACCAACAGCTGCTGAATTTTATTGCTAAAGTTTTGCAATTAAATGATGATATGGTTGTGATTGTCTGACGTTGAAGAGTTTCTATACAGTCACTTCTTTTTGTGTGTGTGTGACAAGAGAGCTCTCCACACTGCTGAGCTCCGCAAATTGCTACAAATCTAGAGTGAAACGTTCTCACAGAATCTTGAGCGGTGGGGCCACTCAAGTGGTATCACAAATAGAAAAGTGGCACACTTGAGACAAATGAGAAATGAAAAGAGGTCATAAATTCGGGGTTCTGCTGCAGTGGGGAGGGCTGCCATGGGTTGGAGAAGATCATTTTTTTACCTGAAAACACCGGCGAGCGAGGTAACTTCATCCTAAGCATCACAGGTGTTCTGACTCAACAGCAGCACTCTTCTCTTCCTCTCACATTCAGGAATGAGAAAAGCTTTTGCACCAAATCTGTGCAAATAATGAGATTACACGACTTGGTATTTATGTTAAAATGTGAAATAACTGTAGTAAATGTAGTGGGTAACTTGAATTACATAAATTCACCACTCCTCTGCACATAGAGGGGGCCTCTTTCATGGAATCAAAGCACTTCTGGATACTCTGGCAGTCTTTCCTATTCATCACATGGCTTCTTCATGATTGGTCCAAGAGGAAGAACTGCTAACAGCTTAATGAGGAGTTGACTCGATTGTTCCTGGTTCCTCATTAGTTTAGAGAAATGGAGACATAGGACGTAGGTATGTAGCCTTCATCACCATTGTTCCTTCGCACACGGGTCCAACCATCTCCTTTATCCTCTTCTATCACAGCCAGCACCTCCCCTTCCTGCATAGAGATGGTCCCTTCACTCGCACCTGAGAGACAAAAAGGTAACAGAGATATTCATGTGATACTTCATAACATTTGTACAGTCAGAACTTGGAGGAAAAACTAAATTAATTGCTATGAAATGGATTCTATGATTGGTTAGTGCCATAGTGCCAAACAATACGAGTCGTATAATAAAAAAAAACTGAATTAAAACACTACTATACCAGGGAAGCTGTACATGGCCGTGCATCTTCCAATAGGAGCTGCTAGTTCCTCGTCTTCAAAATCATCATCAAACTCGGCATAAATGGCTTGGGAAGGATCAGGGGGGCTTTCATCAGAATGAGCTCCATCAGGGCTGTAAAAGAAAAAAATGTTTTCTTTGCACAACTAACCTGTGTTTCAAGCATATTTTCTGTGAGAAGACCTGAATCTTACCTGAGCGCATCATGAGCACCATTATTGCTAAAAGTGTTGGTTTTATACCGCATGGTGTCGCCTCGAGCTCCAGCTTCAGTCAGCCAGTTCTTCAGAGGAGCAAATTAACAAAAAGGAGAAGAAAATGCATTTAATGATAAATGCTGTAGATAAATGAAAGAGTTGTAGCTGTCATGATCAAACCTCGACAAAATTATTGTGCACTATCTCATGCATTTTCGCAAAATGCAATGCTCAGTGTATACATTGTGAATCAGTTACTACCTTATGAAATTTTAGCTTAATATCTGTAGAGCTGACTAAGTTGCAGCCTTTTTTGTGCTGGCCAATGTTGATTAGCTGTTGCAGCCATCTTGAACAGGGTTAAGTCCAAAAGTTAATCAGCTGTAGATGTACACACAATGATTATTTTCTAAAAGTTTCATTAAAACACATCCAGTGGTTCATTAAATATTTTGCTGACAGACAAACACAATTGACTCCAATAGTTAATACTAAACTTTAGTAAAGATCTTGAACAATGAGTAGTAATTAGAGTATGTGTTGTAAATGACTACAGGCTATGAGCACAAGAAATATCTGTATAACTGAATTAATTATAGCCATTTTGGGGTCAGTTGGCCACAGCAGCCATCTTGAGTCAAAGTACATCTAATTATTATTTCTTGAAAGTTTCATTAAAATACATCCACTGGTTCATGACATATTTTAACAAACACAGGCACAGTCACACAAAGGTATGGGCAAAAGCATTATTTTGTTGTTTTGTCTTACAGTTAAAAGGCAATAACTGTGTTATCATTTTGAAAAGAAGCCCTTATAATATGAATAAACAACAGAGGGAAGAATTACCTCATACTTGCCCATCTCTCCTTTGAGCCGCTCGATGTTCTGAGACGTCTGGCTGATTTGGGATGCAAGAGTAGCTGGATCTCCCATTTGAGGGTTTTTCTCATAAACATCTTTCATCTTTCCGAGTGCTTCGCTAAGTGGAGGAACAAAAGGAGACAGACAACAACAAGAACAGGGAAAAAGAAAAGTGACTTTTGGAGAAAATCTGCTCCCTGCAGAGCTCAGGGGCGGGTAAACAATTCAAACGCACACGGAGAGCACAGAGTTGTTTACACTGCATGAATATTGTATCCACATTTCCTGCAGAGACGCTCTACCGTTGATTGTTACTAATGCACAGGATACCGACATGCACACAAATACACACACCTCTGATCCACTTCCTTCTGCAATTCTTTGGAAATTTCCTCTAATTTTTGTTGTAACCTTTTCCTGCGCTGTTCTGGGGGGAGATGGCCGAAGTCCTCTGTCACCGTGGGCTGTAAGAAGCCACAGGAAGGGCGGGTTAGCACTGAAATCTTGACACATTCATAAGCACACCATCAGTGAAAGCAAAAGAAACAGAAACTGATGAGAAACGCCAAGAATGTGGTTTGAGATCAGCTCAAAATATTAAGTTTAACAAACAGTTTTGAATCACTTTGAGACATTTTAAGGGTTTTGAATTAATAAAAAGCCAGTGATGAACAGATTATCAGTGAGCTGAACACAAAACCCATCACCCATGTACCTGCAAATACAATGTAGCACCCATGATAAGTTGGTAGAGTTTCATTTTTTTCAAGAGAATATATATATATATATATATATATATATATATATATATAAAAAGAATAATAATGAAAGTCTTGGATGGAAAAAGTAAGAGGCCAAAGTGCGCACAAAAACAGGTGAGTGGTTGCTCAGTTTCCTTTTGTGTCAACAAGCATCCACCGTCCTCTACCACCAGATGGCCACCTCGTCAATACAAACTTAGAAAGACACAATCCTGGAGCACAGAAATATTAGCAAATGAGTGAGAAGGAAAACTACAGAATAAGTGCCCATGTTCGTGTGTCAAACAGATGAGACCCCACACCAGCTTTATGTTCAGATTTAAGTACCATGATCTTGTCTGGGGTAAATTTCTGAGGGAACAAAAAGAAACAATACATTTATTTAAAAATATATATATGTTTCTTGCCAAAAAATGTGCTTCCATTATTTTAAGCCACTTCAGCATTAAAAGTACAGCCTGGATGTCTAATGCAAGTTTAAACATGCAAACATTTTAATCATTTGAGGAATTCAGTGACTTTCGGACAGACACAAGACACTAAGAGTGGAGGTGTCCTGGCACCCGAATCAACTCCTCTCGTCACTCACCGATCTCCTGAGTGTCCTGAAGGAAGAGATTCTGGGTTTGACTGTCTTATTGATCTCCTTCAAACAGTACGACAGGGGGTCCCGGCCAAACTTGGGGGAATGGGATCCGTTAGGGGGTGAAGCGTCAGGGGGTGTGGAGACAGAAGTGAGTGTGGAGGAGAGCTGGGGTTGGGCAAAAGTACCAGCACCCGACAATCAGGTATGCAGGCATAAGATGGTGTATGAGGGAGAGAGGGGGAGGCAGGGATAACAGAGGACAGGAGGACAGGGAAGACAAAAACAAAAACCAAACATGGTGACAAAGGAAAGAAAAAGACACCATCAACGCCTTAAAGCGCACCACAATGCCTGCAAGACAACACAAACCCAACACACAAGCTCAAAAAACATTTAAAAAATGCAAACGGTTTATTAAGCTTTTATTTAAAAAAAAAAAATTAAAATAAAACAAAAAGGGCCGTATCCATGCAAACTCATGAAACACTCACTGATTGTAATGAATATCACTGGGGGAATAAAAATTACATCTAGTTTATTGGATCTTGGGGGGAAGGGGAATACATTCTTCTTGCTGTCAGCAGCAACATATCTAAACAAAAAAAATAAAAAGCAGGGACTGGCCCAACAACAGTCAGCAAACATCTAGGAACTGAGGAGACCAGCTGATGGAGTTGTTGGAGAGAAATGTTGTTTCATTCTTGTCTGATGTAGAATTCTAGCCATTCAACAGTCCTGAGTCTTCTTTAACAGATGTTTTGTTTTATGATGCCTCAAATGTTTTTAATTGGTGAGAAGTCTGGACTGCAGGAAGGGCAGTTCAGCACCCGGACTCTTTTACTACAAAGCCCTGCTGTTGGAATGGATGCAGCAGGCGGTTTAGCATTGTCATGATAAAATATTCAAGAGCTTCACTGAAAAAGACTGAATGGGACCATATTGCTGTTCTCAAATCTGTATATACCTTACTGCACAGATTGTGCCTTTCCAGATGTGTAAGCTGCCCATGCCAGAGGCTCTAATGCAGTGGGGTCCAACCCTGGTCCTGGAGGCCCACTATTCCTGCATGTTTTAGATGTTTACCAGTGATTAACAGGCTCCTGCAGAACTTGACCTGCTGGAGAGCAGGGAAACAGCTAAAACATGCAGGACAGTGGCCCTCCAGGACAGCCGTGGTTTCCAAAAAGAAATTCAAATTTCGTCTTGCGACCTGTCCAGCCTGTCCCCTGCCTTTCGCACCATGATGCCTAGAGATAGGCACCAACTCCCCGTGACCCAGAAAGGAGAAGGGGGTAAAGAAAATGGATGGATCTGATCACAGAACAGTTTTCCACTTTGCCTCAGTCTATTTTAAATGAGCTTTGGCCCAGAAGATGGCAACATTTCTGGAAGGCGTTGCTGCCATAAAATGGTTAAATTTAAACATTTGATATACATTTTATTCCATTGTAAATCAAATGCGTTTATGAGATTTGCAATGCATTACGTTCTGTTTTTATTTACATTTTTCACAATGCCACAACTTTTATGGAATTAGAGTTGTATAATATTCAACCCTGTCAAGTAAAGTTTTGTAATAGTTTATTAACAGTTAATATTTAGTTTATTGTTTGTTTGTTTTAAAAATAATTCTTACAATGCACTAATGCACTTTGAAAGGTGCAGGCAAAAATCAGTTCATGATAATATTCTTCTTAAAAATCCTTTTTGGGCAAAAGCCCAGACATCTTTAACATCTCAATAAATAAAGCTTGATTACCTTTAGTTCAAAGACTAAAGATAAACTTAAAGAGTTGTGTGAATTTGCATGGAATGAGACCAGAGACTCAAAAAAAAACAACAACAACAAAAAGAGCTACACAGTAAGCAAACCAGCAGCCTGACATTTGAAGCAAAACTCAAATATAAAGCTGGAAATGCACATCTTTATTGCTCAATTTGGACAGTTAAGTATGCTAAATAAGTTATCATATGACCCCCTTTGCAACAATTAAATGTTCTTGTGTTTGCTCTTTCCAAAATTGGCACAGTTTATAATAACAACATTTATATGAGCTTCTTTATAGCTCTGTTTTTAGAGTTTACGAAGCTTTAAACTTTAAGTCTGCAGTATTCCACAGTGAAAAAAGGGATTTATATAACTAGAGAAACATAGAAAGTAATGTCCATGTTGTAAAAAAAAATATTCCTAACTCATAAAGATTCAGTGTGTGAAAATCTGCTTAAAATTGAGGCAGCAGAACCCTGAGACTGACCTATATAAACAGCCCGCCAGCTATTAAACCAGTACAGTTGTTATAAATAGCTTGCTGAATTACCACAGTGGGATTGTGAGTATAGATTTTTGGGGCTGGGCAAATGGCCTGTATTAGAGAGAGGTTAACTTGACAACATATCTGGGGAGAACTACATAAATCTACATTCTGCTGAAAGGTGGTGGGGTGGGATCCATTAGCTAAATTACACAGGAGGTTGATGGCTTCTAGTCTTCAATACTGAGTGTCTAAAATGGCCTCACAACAAGCTCCCATGTGTAAATACTGAGAGCTTGAAGTACAGGACTGTTATTATGTGAACATGTACTACTTTGGTGCTACTTTTCTCAAGAGTTATGGAGCTCTAAGTAGAGGAGAGAAGTTAATAGGAATGTTCAGTGACCAGACCTAAACCAAGAGCTTACTCAAGCCAGTATACAGCCAGTCTCCTGTTCACACTTACTTTTAAGGCCTAATTGGGGGAGCATGACTGATGACACAGCACTCAGTACCACACACACACACACACACACACAGAAAACAGGAAGAGTGCACAGCAGAGCACAGCCAGTAAGACGTGCAGAGAAAGGAGGCGTGCTGAACAAGCAAACACTGCAGGGAAGAAGGAAAGGATCATTAAGTTCTGGGACTGGAGGAGTGGACCGTGAGCTGGTTAGCAGGCAACCACCCATAAAACCGGTTTAATTCGGGACTTTAGTGTGCTTACAGTTTTATTACAGCAGAGTAGGTCATTTGCACCAAAACAAAAAAAAACAAACACAACAATCTCAATGCTGATCAGGTTTTTCTGGCCTTGCAAACCTGGTGTCATTCTGATGCAGGCAAAAAGATTTTGTTGTGATGTGACACCTAATGGCAGGTTCTGTGCAGGATAATGGAGGCAGTGTGTGTGTGTGTGTGTGTGTGTATGTGTGTAGAGATGCCTGTGGAGGAAAATTCAATGTTTGGGTCTCGTGCTGCTCAAAGCACAAGCACAGCAAAACACTGACTGTCAGTTGACCAACTGGAAACCACGATGCAGAAATGAGGAGGACATATGGGGGTTAAAGTTTATTCACTCACAGCCAGGGACAGTCATGCAAAAGAACTTTTGTGAAAAGCATGAGGTTTTGTATGTGGTCACCTATAATGAGATGAGAATGGCTCATGCATAATTATATCTAGAGATATTAAGACATTTAGTTTAACAGTTACAAAGTAATAAAGCTTTAAGTTGAAAACTAAACTGTTATCCCATGAAATAAAGTTAACAAAGACATTTAACTTTGTGTATGTGTGTAATAGATTTGCAATTACTGAAAAAAGCCTTTGTTACACAAAAACACTAAGGGTACTGGAGTGTAATCTGTTGCATATAAAAAGCAGAAAACTGCTCTTAAAGTTTTAACAGTGTTTGTGACTTGGATGTTTTGAGTACAAAATCTAGCTCAGTTTTTACACCTCAAAACAGTAACAATTCAGACACAAATATAACTAATCACTGCCCCCCCCCCCAAAAAAAAAAAAGTTAAGGAATTTAGATACTTGCCTTAAAGACATTTCTTTAAAAAAGAAACCAAAACATCTGTTTTGTCTTTTTCTCTTCTGCAATTCCAGTTACTGTTATATTGCTCTCTTTCAAAGCAACTTGAAACAAAACAATTAAGCCTTAAAATGATTTAGCACTGCCATGCATCTATTATATACATAAAAAAGTGTCACTTCTCATGAAGGAAAAGGACCCAAATGCAGGACTAAACAAGCAGGAAGACAAACAAATAACTATTTTTTTTTAACCAAACAAAACCAAGTACACGGACAAAGGAGAGGATCTAAAAGTCCAGACATAAATTCACAACATATAAAACCACTGAAATGAGAAAACAAAGCTGTGTACAAAACGTGACACAGAACAGGAAACTATTACAGCAAGTCAAAGAATCTGGCAGAGAACAAAGAGTACGTATGTAAACAGAAAGGTGTGCTTGATTAAGTAGCTGCAGGCAAGTTAACAAGATGAAGAAGATGGTAGTGTAGAGTTAAGATGAGAGTAACAGAGCAGAGAAAATGACAGACAACAAAAGAGCAAACTAGAAATTCAAACATTGAAAAGAAAAGAAATGAACATAAACCACAAGTTATAGAAATAAACACTTAACTACACTTAGAGCAAACAGCAATGAATAAGAAAAAAAAACAACTAAGATTAAGCCTATTTTGACCAACACTCTTGGTCTTAATAGGTTTATTCTTAGTTAAGTCTTAAATCTCTTGGCCCAAGAGACAAAAACAAAAACCGTGACAGTGATATATACTCTATTTTAAAATGTGCATTTTTTTTTTAAATGGAAAGAGCCATTTTATAATAACGAGAATTGCAGCAGAGAATCTGTCTTTCAAAAGTTGAACAAAAACATTTAAATGAGGCCTTAATGGGTCTAAGATGAGTCATAGCTTTGCCAGATTTGTTGTTTCAGGATGTAAATTATGAAGCAGTTTTCGGTGAAATCAGTGAATGATTAGTCAGTTTAAGTGCCATGCTCAAACTCGGGTTGTCTTAGAGAACAGAGACCTGAGAAGTGAGGTCAACAGAGGAGTCTGAAGAATTAAAGTGTGCCGCTGGACTCTTCACAAAGATGAAGGCAACAAAACTATCTGCCGTCTGATTGGACCATCTGAGCTGTAACTGAGCTGCTGCAGGTCACTCAGAAGTAGACATAAAGGGTCAGAATTTGCACTTGTGACTTTAGTGTCTGTACTTTACTATATTTACAAGACTTTCTTGTTAATCTTTTTTGATAAACACAGAATAGAATTTTACACAACTTGTTTTAAAGTATAAACCTCAGAATTATTTTACTAATAATATGTTAGGACAACCTCTCAATGACTTATATATGAATGCAGAGTCAACCACAAATCTGTCTTTTAGATTTCAAAATCAATCATTCAGTGTAGTTCTACACTCATTTTCTGCACATTTTATACAAAACAAAAAAACACCCATCTGTTAGTGTGAGGGCACATCACAGGACCAAAAAAGTTCTGATAAAGTAAACAGTCCTACCTTACTCTTCCTGCTGAAAAGCCAAAAGTTTTTGCCCTTGTTCCTCCCCAGAAGGTCCATGGGGCCCTTAGGTGTTCCCAAACTACTGTCAGAGGAGGCTCGATTGATTCCTTGGCTGTAGTCCTCAAACTCCACGTCTCCAGGGCGCTCAAATCCGGACTTATTCTGCTCTATTACAATCATTGTGTCCTACATTAAAAGGCAGTCAGGAGTGAGAGAAATCCAAAGTTATTTTTTAACAAATGTACGGCCAAAACTCATGATGCACAATAATATTATCGAGCTCCGAAACAAACTCACATTTTTATCATTAACGTTGGTGCCAGCTTTAGTAATGCCTTCCAGGCACTTTCCAATGATGGGCATCACTTGCTTTTCTGTGTCTGAGAACAAGATGTAGCCTTGTGCTAACTTCCGTATTCGCCTCTCATCCAGATCCTGCAATTTCTAAAGAACGCAGAACAGTTAATCAGACTCTGGCATTAGCAGAAATTAGCCAAATCATTAGACAAATGTTCATTTCACTGCAAATCTACAACTTTCATTATTTATGATTTTTAATACATTTTAAAGATTACCAGGATATATTTTTTGATATTTGCAAAGGTAAAACAAATTTCTTTTAGAAATCACATAGATAATAAATGCAAAACATTACTCTGCAATGGAAGAATTGTGTATTATATAAATCATTTTGGCAGATGTGTAGATAAGTGCCTCAGAGTAGAAAGAGCAGACTAATACGGGCTAGCCCACAAAATCATAAAACCTCGCTCTGCCTGGACAAATATCCTGCTTTACTGTTTGGTTTACTCAAAACAGGGCCATAATTTACCAGATCAATAATGTGCTCCATCAAATAAGATGTGAAACTAGTCCATGATTTTATACTTTTCAGACAAGCAAAAAGTTGACTCATGTTCCCTCTTAGTAATGCAGTTATTTCATTGTGATTTAGTCACTGATTTTTTTACTTTTTTCTGTACAGATTATAAGATTTTGAATTAAATAACACTTTATCATTATGCAAACAAGCCAAAAGAACAAAATAAAAGAAGATTTCTTGAAACACAACAACAGGTAGTTGACTTACATTGAAAACAAGTGGTATGTCATTAAAATAGAACTGGCTCTGCTCTTTGTTGTATTTTTGGAGCTGAGAAGCGTAATCGTTTTTACTCTCCTCTGCTGTTTGTGCCTTAAAATGAGCCTGCTGTTTGGCCTGAAACCACAGATAAAAATCAAACCGGTTGAACATTGAAACTGATCCGTCTTGGAATCATGTTAAACGCTTTTTATACGAAATGCATTTTTCCACCCTGCTTACTTTTTCAACATCAGCTTTTGTGGCATTGATGTCCAGATCTGTCTTCTCTGCATTTTGTGCTGCACGCTCTGCTTCTCTCCACTCCCTCTCAAAGCGCTTTTTACTCTGATGGAGAGAGAGAGAGAGAAAAAGAAAAGAGTTCAGTTCACTCATTTAAGTGAGGCCAGAGCCTGAATCAAACATGAAGAGTATTCAAAATTAAGGCAGTTTTACTGCATGAGAGGAGAAATGGGAGAGGTTTCAGATGAGAAAGCAAAAGATTATATTGCTTGAGTTTAAAATGCTTTCCACTGTCTTTATCTGATTTTACTATAAACAAATAAAGCCACCTGACTGACCACACTGACTAGGAAATAATTCCTCAACCGATAGCATTTTATGTTATGGCCGTTTTGGTTAAACCTTGTAAATGATGTTATGCACAATCTCATACAATATTGGGAGATCTCAGAAGACCTGTTAGAGCTCAAAGTATGAGTTGAGGATGACTCACGGCTACTACCACAAAACTTTAGTTCAATATCTGTAAGTTTGACTGAATTATAGCCATTTCTGACAGACCGTGTTCACTCTAAAGGTTAATGGCAAAATTATAGGCAAAGATAGATGTGTAGTGCTTGGAGTGTGTGTTGTGAATTACTCTCAGCTACAACCACACACAATTTTAGCCCAGTATCTGTAAAAGTGACAGGGTTATAGCCATTTTTGTGTTTGCCAAGGCCACTTAGTGGTGGCAGCCATGTTGAATTGAGTTCATTCCAAAAGTCACTCATACAGACATAACCGCCTCTGGCTGCGATCGACATTGAGATTTTTTTGACTAATCATAAAATTTTAAGAGCTGACTCACGTTGTCGAGCTGCTTGTAGGTGCTCTCCAGACTCTGCTGGGCCTTCTTGGCCTCCATCAGATACTGCAGACATTTATAAACAACAGAATGACATGGAGGTCACATGGCAGAGAGGGGGAGAGAGAGACATGTGGGAGAAGACAAGATAAACAATGACCTCGAAAAGCCACACTGCAAACCAGACAGGAAAACAAATAGCAGCGTGTCTGTTTGAGACATATCATCTTCAGCGAATTGTTGTACGCAGCTGCACTGTTCTGCAATCCAACACAACAAAGACGGAGTATTTCTCATGGAGAAACTGAACACCACTGCACAGACCAGTCCTCCCTCAGGAGACATTTAACTTTTTTTTTTCTTGCTCCAGCACTAGGTCTCCACATCTCTCCTCTTATAAATCTGCTTTTCTACCCCTCCCATACTTTATTCTCTTCCCAAACTGACTGTGCGTGTTGTATAAATAAAAACCCCATTTGGCATTTTTTCAGACTATTTCTAAGTATGGTATTGTAGACACACAGAACATTTATAGCAGTGTACAGTACAGTGTACAAATTAAATAATTCAAGCCTTTGCATTTTTGAATGACTGCATAACGCCCCACTATCACGCCAAATTTAGCTCAATACCTGTAAAACTGATTGAATTACAGCCATTTTTGTGTTGGCGAATGTTGATTAGCTGTGGCAATCATCTTAGACTGATTTGACTACATATTTGATGAGTTGTAGATGTGAAGCTAATTATTACTTACTGAAAGTCTCATTAAAATCTGCCCAGCAGTTCATGAGACATTTTACCAACAGACAAACAAGGTGACATAGACAATTTATTCCAAAGTTTTAAGCAAAAATAATGTGTAATGTGTAGTGGCTGTCATAGGCATCTTGAATTGAAATGACTCTAAATGTTTATTAGTTGTAGATGCACATTGAAACATTACTTTCTTAGAGTTTCATTAGAATCCATCATGTGGTTTATGAGATATTTTGGTAACAGACAGACACATGCACCCACAAGCACAGACACAAGCAAAAACATTCTCCCCCCTCTAGCTTTGGGGGGGCAAGCATTAATAAAGTTAAAAAAGCTGGCCCAGAACACTATTACAAAGTAAATAAACTTAAGGGGAGGTGTATCAGAGGATGGTTCACTGGACCTTAAGCAGGAAAACCATGTACATTCCCAGGACTTTGCATATGAAGCTCACCGTCTTTCGTTCCTGCTTGAGATCTTGCAGGTACTTAGTGAGATCGATGCAAATGTTCATCATCAAGTTCTCTGCAATGAGCTCCCTCTGGCCCGCGTAGTCGTTCATCTCATTCAGGATTTCCAAAAAAGACTGGTAGCTGGACAACCTATCGTTTAAGAGGAGAAAAGGAAAGGGTGGAGAAATGAGGACATGCGGATGGGACTGCTGATAACATGATAATTGCACAAAGCTCTGCAGTGGGTGAAGTCATGATAACAAGATCCTGACTTCCTTATTCCTGTTTCCTTCTGATGCCAATTAAATGTCGCCAACAAACACCACAACAACAACAACTAGGCTGATAACACCAATAACAAAACAATTCTTTGCCACTTTAAATGTTTTGGGGGGTTTTTGGTTTGTTTTTACATTTTTGTGATAGTCTCTAATAACTTTTTTGGCTAACTTTAAACAAAAAGTGACTCTGCGGATACATATTTTTATAGACAGACTTTACAACAAGACAAAGAAGCTCACCTGCACTCTGGCTCATCTTTGCTGCTTCGTTTTTGGTTATACTTCTTGGAAAGATTCCTGCACACATTAACAGTGCTTTAAGAAAGTGAAAGCCAAATACTCAACAATCAAGGAAAAATAGTTTAAAACATGAATGACATTCCTGTGCAATCATTACATTTTTTTTATTTGCTGTAATAAAACGACTGTTCGCTATGATCCTATTTAGTTAGTTGCTCTTCCTTCTTTCACTCTTTCTATGACCACTTCCAGTCTATCATGTGCCAGTCTGCTCCCACTTCCTCTCCTCTGCAGCAAAGCTCAGCTCTACAACAGATGTGGGCTTGTGCACTGGGAACCAACTGGGTGAGAAAGAAGGGAGATATGGAGAGGCAGCGAGCACACTGCAGCTGGAGAATTAGGCTAGTGTTTCATAGACAAGCTAGAATCTGTCCCGAAACAGTCATAAGACCCATGAACTCTTCATAAACCGCGTTCTTATGTGCAACCAAGGAAGCACAAGCTGTAAACAACCCATAGAGAAATTAAAATACAGTAAACTGAGTCCTACCTCAGTTGTTTGGCGTAGGTTTGCTCAATCTCGGTCCTCTCCTTCACAAACTTGACGTACTTCTCCACCAGCTCCAGGCCGGACTGCGTGTGCTTCTCTATCGTGTCATACTGATCCTGGGGAAAGCAGGAAGAAAATAAGGTTTTCAAAAAGAAAAGACAAAGAGTCTGTGCTATTGTTTGGGCAACAAGAATTTTGAATGAAGGGCAACAAACTAAACAGAGCAAGCCCTTTCCTGCATGTTAAACTCCAGGAATGCTCTTCACATGTGGAAAATGTGTTTGTGATGGTCTTTAAACGTCCGCTTAGCCTAAAAACATGGAGCACGCCCATCGTGACTTAAGGAAAACACAGTTAAAGGGCAGAGAATATGCCTGAAATATATGTTAAATACAATGACTGCTTCAAATGTGTAATTAATGTATAACTTTGAACCATTTAGTGTCTTCATTTACTTGAAAAATTGCTGATTTTTTTTTCTTTATGCCTTAAACAAGGTGACAGAGTCATTCTCAGTTTCTTTACCTCTGCTTTTGCTTATCTGGCAAGAAACCTTTTGACACCTTCAAGCTCAGACAAGTCTGTTAGCAGTGAGGCACAGCATCAAATAGCAGTCTTCTCTCACTGGAGACAAAGAGCAGCTCCCTGCAGCTTTTATTGCTGCTGATTTTTGTATTGAAGTGGGGGCATTTAGAAAGGGGATCCCTGACGTGTTGGGCCTTGTTCCTCTGTACCCTCCATGCTCTTGTGATAAAACAAAAGCGACTGAAATGAATGAGACAATGTGTTACCTAATCACAGAACACAGAAAACCTGAAATCCATACCTCCATAAAAGGCCTGCAAAATTGGTTGGGAAGGAAAAAAGGCTTGCTGAGCTTTTCATTTGAAGGTCTTTATTTGTCTAACAGAAGTTTTGACAGTTATAATGGCTCACACATTTTACTGACTCAGCATATCCTTTGTTTGAGGATACCCCCTCCCCCTCCTCCATGACCAGTCTGGTAGCTCTTGAAATCTAAATTTATCAGCATTGGAAGAAACCAAGTTTTAAGAACCAAAAATTTGATCAATTCCAGTTAAAGTGTATTGTTCGTTTCTAGATTTAGTGTTATTATCATGCTTTTATAAAAGATGATGCTAAACAGCCCTGCAGAGTCAAGTAAAATATATTATAAAAGTATAATATAATAGTATAATATAAGTATATAAGTATAATATAAAATTATGTGCATTCTTAGATATAGAAGTTGCAGCTGAACAATCAAATCTTGGATTAGTAGCAGAGGTGCATTAAATTTAGAAAGGGTCTGTTCTTCTTCTTTTGGTTTATCTTTTATATTTTAGGTCCATTTGCTTTGTAAAGTGTATAACATTACTGATCCATTTTTTTCCATTATTATAAAAATGTTATGTTAATTATGTATCGTTACGATCACATTGTATTGTTTGTAAGGGTATTATGCTGAAAGGACAAAATTTTCCATGCAAAAATAAAGAATCTGTGTACACTTCTCACTATTTTTTACAAGCACTGCATAAATAAGTCTCAGGTTTTCACAAATCTAAGTTTTCACACAAACAAGATGATAAATATAAAGTTGAATAATTGAGTCAAAATTTATCATAAATGATTCAAAACATCTGCTTTAAAAAGACCCTGAAAGGTTTTATGTTATTTTAGCTAATTCTTCTGTACAGGATGAATTTACTTCAGGGATGTTCGAGGTTTCCAATAGGAAACCTCAAGTTCTCTGCAGTTTTGGTTGGATTATAGTCAGAAATGACCTCAGGATAAACAGCATTTATAAACTTCATAAAAATAGTTTGGTGAGCTGTTTGTGTGAGAGTTAGTACTATAATGCAATACTGATTCATTTCACGGGAGGTTGTGCTCATTTTATTTCTCTTTTAAATTCAGTTTTATAATTTAGAATTCATCACTAAAAAACAAAACACCCATGACCAGAAAACGAACCCATACAATGATACTACCACTACAGTGTTCCTGCTAGGAAATATGATTCTAATGTTAGAATGCAGTGTTCTCATTTCTCTAAATATAATGCAACTATTCTTTTAACCAAACATTTAATTTGCTGTTCTTTTTATATTAAATTAATTATAATTCATTTGATTTCCCTTTCCATTCACATATATGTAGCACTGAATCTTTTGCCTTGTTGGATAAATTAAAATGAAAATCCTTACATTTTTGTCAGATTTTTGCAAATACAGAAAATACTTTATGCAGGTCCACAAATTCTTATAGAACACTACAAGGTCGCACAAATGAATAGTTGCACCCTGCCTGTTAAACTCCATGCAGGCAGTTTGCATTGGTGAGTATACTATTTGCATATTCAGGTTGTGGACTTCTGTTTAGTCTGTAGCACAGAGCAACAAAACACTGTGGAGATTGAGAGGCAGGTTAGGGTTTGAACAGGGTCCACAAAGCTAAAATTTGTCCCTTTCTTCATGTGCAACCACCTCATAATACGTTCTATTTCTGCATTTCCACAGCTACACATGAAGGAACAGCTTCACAGTTAATACAGTGCAACACTTATCAGATTCAGGAAACATGCAGATAACTGAGCACCTCTGTACAAAGATAAAATCTGTGTTTTGGTAAAATCTCTGATATTGCATGTGTTTTAATGTTTTACTAACTCTTAATGAAATTTATGAGCTACAACATGCATTGTATCTGTGGCAGAAATATTGAAGAGTGTTATTCTGGGCTTTGGTGCATTTCTCTGAATTACTGGGAATGTCTACCACAGACTGAAATATCACCAATTCTATAACCTTACTTTTGATTTCAGCACCTTATATTGTCTGTGAACTGACTGTTCATTACAGATTTAATACATATGGTTTGCTTTTGATGTTTTATATGGCTGCTGTGTCTGAAGCTGCTTCAGATGCTCCACTGGGGTTCGTTTGTTTGTTTGTAAGGACTACCGAGGTCTATCCCTATAGACATGTGGTTCCCAAAGATGGGTTCAAGCCTCCACTGAATCCTCCTCACAAACATTCCTTTTTATTGGCTGGCGGCTTGACATTTTGGGAGTCTGCCTTGATGAGATACGGGAGAAATACCCAGAATTTAACACTTAATTTTCCTGGATGCACAAAAGACTTTCTTTAAACAACCTGATAAAATGATAGTTCATATTTTAAAGGACCTATACACCAAATATCAGCTGATCTGATACATCAGAACATGCTTTTCTAACCCCAGTGAAATCTGCTGTCCATGTAGAAAGTTCCTCTCGGTACTGATGTAATAAGACATTCAATCTTTTGACTTAATAAAGGCTATTAATCATTAACTTAAATAAAACAACCGATAAATGTTTATCCTAACACAAAATAAGGTAGCACATTCATTAAACAGAATTTGCTGAATGTTTCATGGCAATGTTTAAAAAGGACTGAAGAACTTGTGCCAATTTTTGTTAAGGGTTACAAGTTTCACATTGTTCAGCGTCACTTCAGGAACAATAATCCAGAATCTTGGATTGGAAATTGCTTTAATTTGTTTAAATCACGATACACGACCTCTTGCCAAGTTCTTTCAAATTAAATTATTTGTGTTAAAATAAACCTTTGTGAAAATGTTACAGTGAAGGTCACAAGTGTCTGCCAATGTAGTTTTGTGGGTCAGAAGCTGAATGGTTTGGGAACTACTCTAGTAGAAAACAAGGAGCACATACAAGCAGACTTTGCTCCATGTTTTTTTTTTTGTTGTTTTTTTTACAAGTTGTGTTAAATTTGGTGGCCCACCCAGCTTCAGTCAGGCCCACCTGTAAACTTATTTCTGGCTGCTCCACTTCCAGGGGCTGTCAGACTAAAGCACAGTCACTGTAAAAAAAAAAGGCCAGTCAAACTTTTCCTCTGTCTATGTAAAGTAAGGTTGTACTCAAATGACTTTCATAAATCCAAAATTGTTGCGTCAAACAACTTTCAGAGCAAAAACACTATATGTGAACAATATATATGTCTTACACATTTGTGAAATTTTATCATGAAAACATCTGATTGTTAGACTTTTAAAGTTGTCTCTGTTACAACATATCATAGCAACAGGTACCTTATTTCACCTGGGAGGCTGAACCTGCTTTAATAATTACAGAATCTCTCAAAGCCATAGCCCACATTTTATTCCACAGATATAAATCATGAACGTGCCACTTCCAGAGCTTTCAATAACATTCTTGCAACAAATAAAAGTTAGCTAAACATCTGAATGAATCACTCAGCGAGTCACTTTCTTCTAAAGCGTCTAAAAATGTTTCAGCTCTGACTCAGACATTCTCACAGAATATTAAGGAGCATGGTCCTGCTAGACCTGCCACACAGGAGTTTGTCACTATCACAACTAAAACCCAGACACTGATCTTGCACTGTGAACCGGCGCCTTAAAATAGACACCGGATTAAAAACAATCAGGGGAACAGATGCCAAAGAGCTGACCTGGCCTGCAAGTTTCCCTCTGCAGGCAAACATTAACAAAACCATACGTTTGCGTGGTCAAATGCAAAAACTGAAACGTTAATCATTTTTCTACATGTGCGTGGAATATTTCAACACTGACTGAAAACAACGAACACACTTTGTGGTGCACAATGTCCTTTCAAACTACAGCAGAAATGCAGTAATACAAGAAAAATTAGAGGCCTAGCATTCCTTCAAGCAATGCATACCTCCTGTTGCCTTTCAGGTCAGTTTTAAACAAAGAAATTAAGGAATTAAGTTATAGCAGCTTTAGTCAAAACTTGTAAATACTGAGAGATCTTGTGAGATGCATTGGTGCTCAGAATATGGATAACATGAAACTCTAGCTGAATATCTGTAAAAACAACTAAGTTACAGCTACTTTAATGTTGGCTAAGGTTAAAGCAACCATCTTAAAGTTAGTTAGTTTTGGATGTACATTCTATGATTGCTTTTTGAAAGTTTCATTAAAATCCATCATGAGAATCTTTGCTAACAGAGAAGTTTGACACCAACAGCTAACGCCGAAGAGTTAAGCAAAGACTTAGCCCAATGTGTAGTGCTCACAGTGTATGTTGGGGATAACGCTCAGCTACAACCACCAAACTTCAGCTTAGTATCTATGAAACTGACTGACTCATGTTTGCTAAGGATGCTTGGCTGTGGCGGCCATCCTAAACGGGACTGATTCCAAAAGTTAATCAGTCGTAGATGCACATCCAATGATTACTTTCTGAGAGTTTCAATAAAATCCATCCAATGATTCATGAGAGAATTTCCTAACACGCCAGGCGAACGAACACACGAGCGGGCGGCAAAACCTTTAACCGAGATGGAACATCTGAAAGTTTCTGTGAATCAATCAAAGTAGGGCAAAACTAATTAGACTGCTGCACCATTGCAAAGGATGATAAAAAGGGGGACAGGGGAAAGGCCCAGAGGGAGACTGTAATGAGGTCACAACCTTCCTGTCCTCAGCTCTGAAGTGCTCCATTTTACAAACCAGGTTCCCTGAGAACATGCAAGTGCCATAGCTGGTTTCCTTCATATTCAGGATAAAGGGAACAGTGTCACTTTTGCTTTCAGGAAGTTGCTCCAAGACTGCATGACCTTCATTTGGGTTAAGTTGGATTATTCACCCAGTGAAAAAGTTTCACCTATGCAAATCTATTTATACCAGCATTCAGAGAATAGAAAGCGCAAACATAAACCATCTTATCAGTGATGATGGTTGTTGCCAGGTCACATCTCAGCAGCTGATTTCATCTCTATGGAAGCCAAGTGTGACAAAATATAAACAGAGCAGCATCCTAAAGAAACAACCCGCATCAGCGTTTAAACAGATAAAAAAAGGAAATATAACGCTGAGTTGTACTTAAAATCCACTTATAGTAACAGTGCTGAAAACATAATGGCCTGGTAAACCATAATAATTAAAGATATGTAACGTTCAGGAGCTGTGCAAGGCATTTTTATATACATGTTACTTGTTAAATTTTTTTTTAAAAAACGCCTCAGGGGGGGTAACAGCGTGTTTTGCAAAATATTCAGGACTGAACGCGTCTCCAAACACAACTTCCTCCGAGTGAATCATGTAAAAAAAATGCTTTATTGCCATCTCGATCCTATTTATACCCAACAGAGTCTGATGATGGACTTACCCAAAGTTCTGTGCCCCAGTCCATGTTCGGCTTGGATACAAAGAACTTCTCCAAAAAGTTTATCCCGACAGCTCGGAGCGCGGCCCGAACAAACACACCAATCCCGACTGGAAAATAACTCGGGTCCTGAACAGGAGGCGCTTCCGGTGTCGCTTTCTTCAACAAGTTACACAAACCCGCATCATAACAACCCAAACAATTTGTGCTGGCAGCAGTTGGTCTAGTTAGTCCAAATATTTTTCATAGCGAAGGAAACAGGGACAAACCAGCTCTCCTGTCCGCGTCACTCCCAAATCCTAAGTCTTAAAGGAGCCGCGCACCAATTATTGGCCCGAAAGACTCGAGCTTCAGGATGATGTTCGGATCATTTACCCATGTTCTGATTCTTATGATTGGCTTTTAAAAATAAATACATAGATAAATAAATAAATAAATCCCCCTGCTGAATGCATTTCCGTATGCAGAGGACCCACAACCATTTTAACACAACATAAAGTTTCTCCTCAGTTGTTACCCACAGTTTTGAACAAAGGATGCAGATTCAGATTCATTTTCAGGTCGTGTTGGGACATGATAATTAGGTGCAATGTTATTTCACAGGTAAAATCAATCATCTTCCCAAATTCATTTCCCCAGTTTAGTAAAGTTTAGTAATTCCAATTACCCAGCTGATCGATTTTAATCGGTAAATGTTGGCCACTTTTTTAAATAAAAAATTCCCTTCTCACCCTCCGCGGGTGGTCTTTGTTTCATCCTCTGAGCTCCGGTCCTCTACCAGAGGCCTGGGAGCTTGAGGGTTCTGCGCAGTATCTTGGCTGTGCCTAGAACTGCACATTTCTGGACTGAGATGTCTATATATATATATATATATATATATATATATATATATATCAGCAATCAGCAATCAGCCATGCCTGTACATACAGACGTATTGCTCTGATATTCCAATTGTCCCTGCCTTCTCTCATTGTTGGGAGTTGAAGCCAGCAGGAACTGGTTTAAGGAAGCTGGCATGTTGTAGTTTTGGAACCAGTGTCTGTGCCTGGGGGCACCTCCAGACGGGGGTCAGTGTTAATCAGAAACCAGAACAGAATTTCATAAATCTTGTTATGTTGTGGTCGTATATACTGGAAGTTGTTTGAAAAATACAGCAATATGGGAGTTTGGGAATCACCTTCTAAGCTACATAAATCTACTTAGTTATTTATAGTTGATTTTATTTATTGTGAACAGCACAGTCACTACTCAACCTATTGGAAATTGTTCTCTTCTAAATTTATATTTAGAAAACATTTTATGCTTATAACCTCTGGAAACTCTGCATCCTAATATGTGGCTTTCTGCTCCTCAACATTTCCTCCTGTTCAACTTAGACCAGTTGTCCTTATTGAAGGAAACTAGCGTTTTGGGTGTTTTTTCTTTCGATTTTTAAATAGAATATATATTTTTTAGTTTTTGACTACCAATTTTTCAAAAACAATGCTTGTTTTTTATGTCTATGAGGTACTACAGATCCAATATAGCTAGGGGAAATTAAATAAAATAACAATAAAAGCTTGGGGCTTAGGAGGATAAGAGGCCAGTGGGGGGACCAACTTCTACTGGACTACTGGAATTAACAATATCTGAGATGTGTTTTTAGTTTCATTCATTTACAGGGAGGGGGCCAGATTTACAACTTGTACTGAACCAGCCTACAGGGAAGCTGGTCCCACTCCTGCTTCAGCTTCTGGGTTCATGTCAGAGGACAAATTATTATTTACAGTTTATGGTACATACCTAATTAATTACCACACAGAAAAATGAGGACGCTTCTACAGCCACCTTACCATAGATCACAATTTAGATTTGTTTTAAGGGAAAAGGCTCTTCTGTATATTATTTTTAAGTGTACCAGTTCTTCTACGTGTTGTTAAAATACATTTATTTAAGTTAATAGTTAAATGAAAAATGCATGTTGACAAAATAATAATTCTGTGTTGTTTATGACCCATTGGCTGCCCCGATTTCTGAAGACTGGCATCAGCCATAGTAAAGTAAAGATCATATTGGTGCATGGACTTCTAATTCAAGTTTTTATACATTCAACAGATGAGAATCCAACAATATTAGAGTTTTACCATGATAAACTCATACAAAATAAAGAATACAAAAAACTATA
Organism: Kryptolebias marmoratus; assembly: GCF_001649575.2. Lineage (NCBI taxonomy): Eukaryota > Metazoa > Chordata > Actinopteri > Cyprinodontiformes > Rivulidae > Kryptolebias > Kryptolebias marmoratus. Next base: position 7,614,674 of record NC_051441.1, on the reverse strand, counting down.
CTGAAACATAAAATGAGAACTTAAGCTATTGTGCAACATTAATACATCTGGTCAAATGTTTTGTACAAAAGTCTGTCTTACTGTTTATTTTAAAATATATACATCTACAGGCTGTTGTTGATGTCAGCTGAAGTTTTCCCTGCAGCAGAGTTTGCTGTCATGGGAATAGATGATCTATCAGTGCTTGAAACAAAAGTATACTGTCCACATTTTTTCTTGCGGTAGCAAAAAAAGAGGAATAAAAGCCCAAGGACAATAAGGATGACCAGTAAAATTACCAGCCAAATGAAGGAACCACTGGTTTTATCTGTAAAATAAAAACAAAAAAACACATTGAGACAATACTTCATACCTCCTGATGATTTCTTTGTTTTTATTTGAATTTTTCTGTCAAATGCAGCATGTTAAAGTTAGTTAGAGTCAGTTAAAGTGTTTTCCATGTTCATACCTCTTTCTGCCAGTGTGACAGTTCTTGTCACAGTCCCAACTTTATTCGTGGCAGCACAGATGTAAAAGCCCGCATTGGTAGACGTGGCTCCTGTGATTGTAATGATCTTCTGGCGCCCCTCAGTGGTCTCCTTCAGGTTGTCTGCACGCCTGAAGCTCCATTTGATCTCAGGGCTGGGGTTTCCCTCAGCTCTGCAACCAAAAGTCACATTTCCACCTGGGATCAAGTACTTAGAGGTGTTTTTCTCCTTGAACTCAGGTGCATCTGTTAAATAAATAAATTGTAATTAGAAGAAATAATGTTCTGTAAAAATCATTTTTAGTTTTAAATTACTAGCGTCTACAATCAGAAAAGCACCAAGACTAATTGTGTGGCCTACCGCCAAAAGTGAGCATGTGTTTGTCTCTGTTGCCAAAATACAGACAGAACAACTGGACAAATTATAAGTTATTATAATAAAATGTTAAAGAAGTCATCATTGGATGTAAATCTACAACTGATTAACTTTTGGAGTCAACATGACGGTTGCTGCCACAGCCAAATGAACTTCAAAAATGCTGATAATTCAGTCAGTTGTACAGTAATTGAGCTGAAACTGCTAACAGATTGTCCTAGAGTTGTTCAAAATTTGCATTTAATTATTTGGTGTCAACCCTGTTCACTGTTAGCAAAACATCTCATGAACTATTAGATGTATTTTAATGAAACTTTCATTAAGCAATCGTTGAATGCACATCTACAACTGATTAACTTTCGGAGTCAATCCAAGATTAGCGCCATATCCAGTCAACATTAGCCAACACAAAAATGGCTACAACTCAGTCAGTTTTACAGATGTTGAGCTAAAATTTAATGTAGTAACTATAAGGTTTGACCAAAACGTCTATAACTCTGTTTTTTCTCAGCATAAGATTAACTTAGTTTAAAACTCTGTCAAGAAAGGTTAAAGCTTACACAAAACATCAAGATAAAACTTGTGTTCGGCTCCTCCATGTTTGTTCTGTGCTTTAAGTGAGTAGTTCCCACTGTTGTTTTTTGACCAGCGCTCTGGGAGAATCGTCTCCTTTCCGTTTTTAAACCAGACGATGTTGGGGGTAGGTAGTCCTTTTGGTTCACACAAAGTTTTTGGTTTTTCATTTACTTTTACCTCGTAGTGCATCTCACAAGTCAAACTGGGACTGTCTGTAAAAATACATCCAAAATTATTTCAGAATATGTCTTTTTTCAACATTGTAGTGATATGAAAGATGTGTTATGGACTCACATTCAACTGTGATAAAAACAGAGGTGGAAATATTCCCCTCACTGTTGGTAAATTTAGCTGTGTAAACTCCAGAGTCAGTCCAGCTCAGTGTCTTATTGGTGTTGACCTGTTCACCATTAAGGTACCATTTAACATCAGGTGGTGGGTTCCCATCAGTTGTACAAGACAGATCATTCACACTGAACTTGTTTTCCTCAGCAGTGAAGTTGCGTGGACAGTCTTTGATGAAGGGTCGATCTAAAAATGAAAATAAAGATAAATTAATATAAACTGGGTAATTTGCATGACAATAATAATAAGTAACTTTTACAATTTCTAAAAACATTTGATGGGTGCCAATACAGCTACAGCTCAAGTTCTAATGTAATTCCAAGGTAACTTTGCATTAATTAATAATAATGAAACTTACAGTGGACAACAGCAGTGTAAGGTTCTGAGACTGCAGAAGGGACAAATTCTGGTCCTTTGGATCCAAGCTGCAACTCAACCTCACATCTGAAAAGTGATCCATTGTCACTTTTATCAAAAGTGGCAAACAGGCTAGACGATAAATTATGTGGGGTCACATCGGAGGAGCTTAGGTTGCCTGTGAACACAGTTTTATTGTCCTTGTACCACTTCACTGTGAGACCGTGCACGGGAGCCACGTTGTAGATGTCACACCGCAGCTCACACTTTGAGCCATCTGTTATCGGTCTATGACTCTCTGCAGAGACTGAGACAAAATCTGGAGTCTCTGTAAAACAAAAAAAAAGAAAAGAAAAAAAGTCAAATAAATAAGATGCTGCTGGCTTTTGAAGAAGCATTAGTATCTAAAATTGTAACTTTATATAATACCTAGTTGACAGAGTGGCATTATTTCAAATTATGTAAATAAATGTTAAAAAAATACCGTATTATCGTGTTATATTTTATAGCATAATCCACATGAGGATAAGACATTATTTGTACTCACTGTAAACATGGATGACTGGATTTTCCATACACTGTTTACCATTATTTAGAGTAGAAAAGCAGGAAGGTTGAAATTTCCAATCTTCCAGTTTCTTAATCTCTAAAGTTACAAGAGAATAATTTCTTTTACTATTGCCACCAACTGAGGACTCCCAGCCCAGAACGTCAACGTCTGCACGAGATGTGCTGCAGTTAATTTGAACTGGATCTCCAAATTTCACAACAACTTCAGGGGGAGTCGTTGTCAGATCGCACACTGTCAGTCAGGAAAGAAAGAAAGAAAGAAAGAAAGAAAGAAAGAAAGAAAGAAAGAAAGAAAGAAAGAAAGAAAGAAAGAAAGAAAGAAAGAAAGAAAGAAAGNCTTGTTGTACAGGTGTCAGAGGGCGGGGCGTGGCTGCAGCAGCTGCTGTTGTGGTCACTTCTGACACATGAACATTAACACTCAAAGTTATAGATCCTAGCTCATTGGTGGCTGTGCAGTTGTACGTTGCACTACGGTTAACTTTAATTATACTGAGTTTACTGGAGTTGTCCAATATGCCCTGACCATCATCAACTGTCCACTGATATTCAGGAGAAGGGATCCCATCAGCCTCACAGCTCAGGCTGATATTATCACCCTTAGGTACTGTGATGGAACCACTGTGATTCGACATGAACTCAGGAGGATCTGAAAAGGAAACACTTTATTTTTACTGATCATCTGACTAAAAAATAAATGCACTAAATTAGGTGATTTTCAGTCTGAAATATCAAAATAAAAGAGACCAGGTGTTGACTTACAGAGTGCGGAGAGAGTGTGTGTTTGAGAAACAACAGGAAGTAGTGGTCCTGATGGCCCAAGTTCCAGCTGAGCTTCACATCTAAACTGAGCATCGTTCGCCTCTCTGCTGACGCTGACTTCCAACATGCTGGATTCATTTACTGGTGTTCTGATTGTTTCAGAGAAAGACTTTGCATGTATTTGTTCATCGTTTTTGTACCACTTGATGGTGAGATTTTGGACAGGAGCAGCGTTGAAGACGTCACACTGCAGTTTGTAATTTGCCTTCTCCTTCAAGTTTACTGACAGAAAGACCTTTGGGGTTTCAGCTAAAACAGAATAATAAAAAAAAATGTTAGTATGCATTGTGTAAAAGTCCTGAGTCATCCTTTATTTCTTTATTGTATATGCATTATCAAAGATCAGGCTTTCTTGTAATCTTTTAAGGTGGTCCTAAGCAATATTTCATCAGGCTTTAGAGGTTTTTTCCCCTCTGGACATTGTGTACTTTTTAAAGATCTCTAGTTCAATCATTTTACAGCTTCTAATCATTTTCAGAGAAATGCTTTTTTAATTGCTATGTCAATTAATTTCTTGACCTTTATCATTATTATACATAACAGACAACTTGGCAAAGAGCAGATGTTAGTTTGGATTTTTAGGTATTTTGATACTAGCAGTTTATTACAAAGACAGAACTTCTTCAGTGGTTGAATCTATGAAAAATTTCAAAAACAACACAGTTTGAGAGACTTGAAACAGGAATTTTAGCATCAACAAAATTATTCCAAAAAAGGCTGTTGGTTGAAAACTTAGCATACAGTAGATTTATAGGATTATGCTTCTTTCATGTCCTCTGTCAGGTCTGTGCTATTTTCTCATGTTGAGAAAGGACAAAGTCTAGCTATTTTGGTCCAACCTTGAAAATAACACAAACTCTTATGTGACATTATAAGATGTCACATTCAGAATATGTGTCTCAGCAACTACCACATCAAATTTTACTTCAGTATCTGTAAAATTTGCTGAGTTAGAGCCATTTTTGTGCTGACTAATGTGGATTAGGTGTGGTGGCCATCTTGTATTTGATTGACTAAAAGTTATTCAGTTGTAAATGTACATCCAATAATTACTTTCTGAGAGTTTTATTAAAGGCCATCCAGTAGTTCATTAGATGTTTTGGAAACAAACACACTCCAACAACTGATAAGGTTTTATGCAGAGATCCTGCACAATGCCTGTCCAGTGGTTCATTAAATTCATTAAATAGTTTGGTAACAAATAGGCACACAAAACCACACAAGGGCAAAAATATTACTGCTGTAATTTGGAAGAGGGCAATGTTTAAGTGTTGTCTAACTCTACTTCACTGTTCTGTAGATGCATACCTTGTTGTACAGGTGTCAGAGGGCGGGGCGTGGCTGCAGCAGCTGCTGTTGTGGTCACTTCTGACACATGAACATTAACACTCAAAGTTATAGATCCTAGCTCATTGGTGGCTGTGCAGTTGTACGTTGCACTACGGTTAACTTTAATTATACTGAGTTTACTGGAGTTGTCCAATATGCCCTGACCATCATCAACTGTCCACTGATATTCAGGAGAAGGGATCCCATCAGCCTCACAGCTCAGGCTGATATTATCACCCTTAGGTACTGTGATGGAACCACTGTGATTCGACATGAACTCAGGAGGATCTGAAAAGGAAACACTTTATTTTTACTGATCATCTGACTAAAAAATAAATGCACTAAATTAGGTGATTTTCAGTCTGAAATATCAAAATAAAAGAGACCAGGTGTTGACTTACAGAGTGCGGAGAGAGTGTGTGTTTGAGAAACAACAGGAAGTAGTGGTCCTGATGGCCCAAGTTCCAGCTGAGCTTCACATCTAAACTGAGCATCGTTCGCCTCTCTGCTGACGCTGACTTCCAACATGCTGGATTCATTTACTGGTGTTCTGATTGTTTCAGAGAAAGACTTTGCATGTATTTGTTCATCGTTTTTGTACCACTTGATGGTGAGATTTTGGACAGGAGCAGCGTTGAAGACGTCACACTGCAGTTTGTAATTTGCCTTCTCCTTCAAGTTTACTGACAGAAAGACCTCTGGGGTTTCTGTGAAAACAGGATACATTTTTAAAAATTGTTGCTAAATTTGTAAAATTTGATATTTTTGTTTTATCTTTCTCTCCTTTGCTTTGTAAAAATTGTAAAATTATACTTACTGTACACTATAACTTCAATCTCTTGGCTGCATTCAACAGACTCGTTTAGCTTTATTTTGCATTCTCCTTTTGCATTCCAGTCAGTCAGTTTAGTATTGATGAAAACAAAACTTTCATAACCTGAACTTTCAGCTGTATCATTTCCTAACACTAGGGTCATTTCTTTAAGATCTTCTTCTTCTTCCATGGTGCAGTTTACGAGGGTGTTTTTTCCATATTCTGTTATTACCACAGGACTATCCAGAATGAGAAGATTGAGTGTGGGAGGGCATGTGCCACCTGCATCTGTTGACAAAAAAAAACATAAAACAGACTTTGCTGTACTCTGGTGGCATATATTGAAAATACATGACACTGATGAAGCAATTTTATGTTGCAATGTTCATAACGTTTGGAGAAACAAGTGGCAAAGGACTGTTATTTTTCTTAATGTAGAGTTTACTTACAAAAATTGTTTTAATTAAAATAAATAAATATACACTGATAAATCTTTGATTGTAGGTAATTGGTCAAAAAGTAACTATTGTCTCTATTTAAATAAAGATGTTAAGAAACTGGTAATAATTAATGTTGTTAAGGACTTGACTTTTTTAGTGTATCTTGCATAAATTATGAATAAATTAAAGGCCTAGAATGTATATTATCCACCACTATTCTAAGTTCATCTTATGCTGAGAAAGGATGGCCTATATTAAGAAACCTTGACATTAATGTCAGTGCAATCTCATGCAATATCACAAGATCAACAACACTCTGTTGTGAATGACTCTCAGCTACAACCACGCTAAATTTACCTCAATGTCTGTAAAACTGACTGAGGTATAGCCACTTTTGTGTTTGATAAGGTCAGTTGGCTGTGGCAGCCATCTTGGATTGACTTGATTCCAAAAGTTAATCCCTTGGGGTTGTACAGCCAATAATTACTTTGTGCAAAATTTGTTCAGTGCTTTATGAGATATTTTTGCTAACAGGCATAGGCTATAACATTATTGTCCACCTTTGCCTTTCGTAGGAGGGAGAAAAAAAAGATTCTCAAAATAAGGATTTACCAAAAGATGCGGCTATTCATTTTACTAGCATGTTTGATACTTCCTCATTTGTTGTTGATGATAGTTTCTGTTTCCGTTCACAATTGAAGAAATAACATTTACGGCGTAGTCATATATCTGTCTAACAGCCATCTGTGCTGCACAAAGACTATACTCAAACAGCTAAGCCATCATTATACTTTGGAAAGCCAGACGCCACACCCAGTTTATTCAGCCAGCTTGATTTACACGTTCAGCTGCTGTTTTTTTTACCCAGACTTCACAACACCTACCACTCCCGCTTTGAATTGCAACATTTTACTCATTTTGTTACAGTTTTCATTTGAGATTATCTTGTCTTTTTGGTTTCATTTTAATCTCCCAACACATGTGGAGCTATCGAAACAGAAACTAAGCAGGGAACACCGCCAACATCTCAATAACCTGTGTTATGCTAACCTAACCCCGAAATGAAACAAACTTTTTTATGATCAGGCTTTTATAGAGCATCATTTCCACTCACCACACAGTGACGATGAGAGCAGGAGAAGGCTCAGCAACCTGAGAGGCAGCATGCTGGATCAGCATGCAGGTGGGGGAGAGGTGGAAATCAGAAAGGAATAGAGGATGTTCACCTTTCTAACTAGATAAGTTGGATCTTGGCTTAGATCTGGCTCTACAAATGACTCTGACAGCTAATTCAATAAAGGTAGATAAAGAACACTTTAGGGGAAAATGAACGCCCTCATGTACAGGAAACAGGAAACTGTGGTGCAACTGTTGATGATCATCCCTCCACCCATGCACCATTCTGTGAACTTGGAAATAATATTTATTCAAAACCCATTGCATACCAGTTGAAAATGGTGGTATTGTATTACAGCTTTATAGAAATTACTTTACAAAGTGAGAAACAATAAATTTGGCCATAAAACTTGTACATTATCAGGTAATTAAATTTCTTTAATCAAATGGTTTCAAGTTTAAACATAGTTTATTACATATTTTATTTAAAATGCAGAGACACTGAAGACCTTTGATATAGTTTATATCTTTACCATTATTTCCTGTGTCATCCACATGTGTTTGTGCGTTTCTGTTTTATGTTCAATAATGCAGTTATGTGGGTTTGATCATCATGGAAACTTTTTTGAGAGAGTAGGACCCTCCATGGAACTCAGCCCAGTAGACTCCATCCTGGTAGATGCTTCGATAGTGTCCACCTCGGTACCACACACCGTTCAGATTGGAGTGGGCACACATGTGGTACCACCAGCCTCCTTTCTGGTACTGAGCACAGTTACCTGACAGCACAACAGAAGAGAAGAAATTGTTATGAATGTCTAAAGTCACCACAGAACATAGAGCTTTGGAGCAGGAGCAGGAGCAGACCCGTGTAGCTGTCCTTGTCCCGATCCAGAGTAGTGAAGGCCTTGTTGTTGTGCCATGAGAGGGAGTCCCCTGCGTTGCCGTGGTATTGTCCCAAACGCAGGCGGTACCAGTCGCTTTCTGGTTCCAAGTGGAAGCTGTCATATTCTGCAAACACATGCCTGCCCTGCCAGTCCTCCAGAGCCACTAGCAGCTTATATTTGGCCTGTTTAGTGACCCAGTAGAGGTGTTCCAGGCCGAGCCAGTACTCTCCATTCAGGTTTCCAAAGCCTTGCTGTAATACACCAAAGCTCAAGTTTAGTCCTGATTTGTAAAAGTCCTTCTAATTTTAAAACAGCTGAAAATGGGTGAGCAATGTTGGGCAACTAATGAATACTTAAAACTCTTCCAGATGTCAATGTACCTGGTACGTTGCCTGCAGGTAACAAGGCACTTCATAATACAGTGAGGTCCCTGTTGCTAGCAGGTATGTAACCGGTCCATACCAAGTTGGTACCTGGTAAGTACTAGGCACATACCTGGTAGATCCCAGGTACATTCCCAATAAGTACCATGTACATACTTGGTATGTGCTACTGTAGGTACGTACCTGGCAAGTACCAGTTAAGTACCAAGTATATACCAGGTAAGTAAGAGGTATCTGGTTTTTCAAACTTCAAAGATGCACCTTGTACTGCTCCCAGGTCCTGAAGAAGTTAACTGATCCATCCTGTCTCCTCTGGATGACAGTCCACCCTCCCAAATCACGACTCTGCTCACACCAGGCCTGCAGGAGGAGGTTAGTATTCAGTGGGCGGAGCAGGTAGATCCCACTGGTGGTCTCGCCTGAGTCCAGGACATGCTGACAGTCCCGCCACGGCCCTGAACCAGGGGGACATGTGCCACTAATATGCAGATAAAATGTACTTTCTTTCATCTTTAAATGCATAACATTTAAATGCTGATTGTACACACATTTTAATTCAGTGGTGACAGTTTTAAGACATGTTTTAAAGTCACATTAACATGTAGAAGATCAAAGATGTTCTGCAGCTTCAGTATATCTAGCTGGAGCTAAGGAATGTTTTTTAGAAGATAAGGCAAGCAGGAATCTGCGTAGACAAAATGTATACATAGCAGAATACCTCCTACACTGAGTGATAATGCCTAATGAGCTGCCATAAAAACCACTTTTTCATGAGCTTGATATGGTTGTGCTCTTTTATCAGACATTTTAGGAAGGGCTGATGAATCATTTTGTCTCTGCTGACAGTTTCAGTTCTTTATACTCTAAAAGACTTTGCAATACTTGCACACATGCTGTTCATTATGGAGCCTGTGCTTTAAGAGCAGTTGACTTTGACATTGTTTAGGCTTTCCCAAGAAGATAAGACTTCTACCAGCAGGTCACTGACTCTGTCAGCTTCTGCTGCTTATCTGAGCAGTTAAACAACTCTGACAGAGCTGACAAATGCATGTTGGGCGTTTAATCAGGTGCTACTAAGATGTTTGACACTGAAGTACCTGGAGATTTTGTGACAGGTAAGTTCACAAAAGGCGTATTGGTTGGAGCCCCGAGGGAAACTCCTCCTGTTTTTTCTTGCAGTGGTGAGGCAGCACTTTGGTCTCTTTGAACATCGTTGGTCATTTTGTTGGCATCAGAGCTGTAATTATGATGCTCATTCAACTGGCTTTTTGTTGGATCAGTCATCACCTGTTCACACCAACACAGAACAACAAATGGTTCTTTCCCTCTGAACAAACGTGTGAGACATAAAGAGCAGGGTTAGGGTTAGGGTTACCTGAGATCTGGAATCCCTGCACTGGCACTGCTTCTCCAGTTTGCTGATAAACTGGTTCTGGAGGCTCATCATGGAGGTGAGGGCTCCATATTTCTTCTCCAGTTCTCTGTAATTACTGGACACCTGCAGTGCCTGAGTTGTCCCACAGCAAAGGCAAGGATGAGTTTGTAAGTGATTAGGATGTGAATTCTGTGTGGTTCTTCGCTCACCTGTGTTGTAGCATTGAGCAGGAGGCTTTCCACCCTTTGCTGCTCCAAAGCCTGATCCTTCTTGTGGATGACTTCCTGCAGCAGCTGGGCATAGAGCTGGGCAATGCGAGAATTCATACTGTTGCTCTCTTTGCGTAACGCTCTTACCTCTATGGCGAGAGATCCTGTCTGCTCCAGTTGGAGCTGGAGCTTCTCCAGCTGTTCCTGCTGCTGTTGGAGCTCCGCCCGCAGCGCTGCCACCTCAGAGCCATTGGGCAAAGAGGACGGAGTGTTCAAACACAGAGCTCCTGACAGTTTCTGCTGTGGAACAATGAAGGTGTAGGAGCAACGGCCTGCTTTTGAATCTGAAGAACGTGACGATTGTTTAGCTCCCTCCTTCTGTCCTCCAACTTTTGATGTGTCCACACACAGTATGAGGAAAAGGCTTAAACTTATTGTCAGTGTTGAATCCATGAAGCTCTCAAACACCTAAGGACACCCTGGTACTGGAATAAAAAAACATGATTCAAAAATCATTACAGCTGTAAACATTAAAGGAGGTCCTAGCATTCCTTGAAGAAATTTTGGATTGACTCCAAAAGTTAATGAGTTGTCAATATACATCCAATAATAATTATCTGAAAGTTTCATTAAAATCTGTCCTGTGGTTCATGAGATATTTTGGCAACAAATAGGCACACAAACACAACATTATAGTCTGCCTTCGCCTTTAAACAGCAAAAGATAATAAAGCCCAACCATCTCTGACTTGATTTGACTTTTTTTTAAAAGTTTTTTTGTGGTGACGGGCAGTTCACCGGATGTTTCTTTGCAAAGTTTAAATACACACCTGGCTGGAAGTTGGCAGGTCAGCAATGAAGAAAGAAAAGTTAACACAAACCAGACGGAATCAACACCTCCAACTCACAATTAACAAAACTATGAATCCAAGAGCGACAGTAAACAGAGCATTACTGACATATGACTTTACAAAGTACAACTACTGGTAACATTAATGTCAAATATATTTTATGTTTTTGCAAAATACAATAACTGTTCCTGTGAGTTTGTGAGATTTAGGAGGTGAATAATATGTAAACTAATGATTTCAATAACTAATTACTCCTTTAAGAATTAAAACATGTTTAGAAATGTTCATAACTTACTGTTGCCGATGCTGAATGTCTTTGTTCCGTTTCCAATGTGCAGCAGCAGCTCACAGCACCTTCATATATCAAATGCAACTTTTTCACACTGGAAACTGAGCAGCTTTCTCCAGATTAAAAGCTCTGAATTGTCCTCTAATGTAATCTGAAGGCAGTTAGATCTGGGTCAGACAGATGAATGGGTTTGTGAAAGAGCTGCAGTGCTGAGTTTTTCTCTCAGGATCTCTAAAAAAGAGGGACAGCTAAAAACAAACTATTCCAGCAATGTCGCCTCCCAGTACTTGTTGTTTATGTATTGAATCTGGATGTCTCCTCCTTCCTCTGTCAACCTGAGAGCCTGCAAAAAAACTGAACCTGTGTGTTGTTGTGCTAAAGATATGACTTCATTCTGTCTCTGAGACATTTTATTAGAGTTGTAGTCTTTATTGATCCAGTGTAGTTTAATTAGAAACATTTAAGAGACATAACAATAAAATATTGGAACGTTTATAGGGAAAACTCCTGATAACTTAAGTTAACCTCTGTCAGTGAGGGCTGCTGCGTTGTTCATGAACTTCATGAATGGCTTATTATTTAAACTCAGAATTTTACATGTCTCTCGTGAAAACACAGCCAGTGGACAGTAGTGTTGCATAAAATGTCTTAAAATAGAACTATCTCATACTGACAAAAACCTGCTGAAGTCATTTCACACACAAGATCACATTTGTCACTTTAGAAAGACCACTCCTAAAACTGTTGTGTGTGTGTGGGTGTGTGTGGTTTCACAGCAACTGGGCGAGTTGCTTTTTTTCTATTGACATCTAAGAGCTTGTTCTGCAATTTATTTTAATCAAGCAAAACAGTTTTTCTCATTCAGTCAATCACTTTTTGTTTCAACAAGCAAATGTTTCCTGGTGTACATTATCATCTTTTAAGATGACAATCGTAAGAAACTGAAGGAGAAAAAAAAGGCAGTTTGGCATTTTTGTTTATTTTTGTTTTGTTTCTTGAAAGTTTGTTACAACATGTAAATTTAGTTTCTTCAAACAGCTAGCTTCTCACATTATCTGGAAATTTATATTTACTTGTAGTTGATAAGATAACAACCATGTTTTTAAATTAGATCATTTGACAGAACGATCTAAAATAAATACATAATGAATCAATGATTGAACATGAACAATATTTTTTTTGTATTCTTTTTCTAGTTATTTATTCATGTTTTCTTGTTATTTGTAATGTTTAACAAATGGTTTTAGAAACTATTATATTGTCATACATTACATATCCCAATATATTTATTTAAACTACAGACTAAAATGTATAAAAATAATTTAATTGTAACAAAAAGAAAACTCTTCGGTCTTCTCCCCTCTGGTGGTCAAAAAGAAATACTGCAGGGCTACATCAGCTCGGAACCAACAAGCGTTTGTGAAACACGGACCTATTAGTGTGTTACACTGTGAAAGTACCATGTGGAAGGACCTGAGGCATCTTTGAAATTTCTATTTTACATTAGCCGTTAAATACGTTTTGCTAAAACAATGAAAATAACTTTTGTTTTCAGTTTAAATATACTTTCATAAAGTTTATTGTGAGTTCTTTCTTAAAGACATTTTTCGGGCTTACAACGAGTTAAAGAATGGGAAAATCAAAGGTGAGTGCGCCCCATGTTAGCTAACGGCTAACCAACGAAAACGTAGGCGAAAATGTGAAATACTGTATTGTTTGGTCATGATACCTTATCCCAGGTGATGCATATGCTGCCGAACAATAGTCAATACTGTTGTAGACAGTAAAGTTAGGATTGCTTCAACCTGAGATTCCCAAAAGTTAGCCACTGTAGCTAAGTTTATGTTGAGCTTAGCATCATTAATAAGTCTGTTAAACGGAGATAATGGTTGTGTTTTGTTTAAATTAGACCAAAAATCAGAAGAAAGCCCGAGCAGAGGCCAACCATGTTGCAGAGGAGGCCTACAGATCTGTTCCCCACTCCTTCGTGTTTCACCGGGGTCTGGTTGGGAAGAACGTGGGTCAGCTCGTCATGGACATGCGGGCAGTCATGAAGCCGTACACCGCAGAGTCTCTGAAGGTCCGTCCGTCCGTCAGGCTTTCTGTAGCTTCTGGAACATACTGAGTTGCTTTAAAAAAAAAAATACAGGTTTGACATGTGAAATTATTTAGTTCCTGTAGATAGCCTGATAAGTGTACTTTTTGAATCTTGAGATATTTAAGCATACATCTTGTGGAACATAGTCACCCACTAATCATCACTGTGTTTGTTTGTTTGTTTGTTTTCACCCAGATTCGGAAAAAGAATGTCCTTAAAGATTTTGTGTCAGTAGCAGGACCACTGGGGGTGACCCACTTTATCATCTTCGGCAAAACTCCCAATAGTGTCAACATGGTGGGATCTTTAACTAAAAAAAGACTCATTTATATACATTGTGTGTTAAGTTCATACTATTTTCATTCCAACAATCTGTTTCTTGTTTATCCAGAGAGTTGCTCGACTTCCTAAAGGGCCCATGCTTTATTTCAAAGTCCTTAAGGTAAGAAATTTAACACCACCAGCAAAGCTTGTTTAAAAACTGATGGGTTCATGTGATGAAATTTAAATATTTGATTGTTAAGTGATGTTTTTTAAAGTAAACGCACTGATGCTCCCAAGCCACCATTATCAGCCTTAATTTATTTTTTTTCACCACTTTTTATAAAGACTTTTTTGTTTTGTTTTCCCAGTATTCTCTTATCAAAGATGTGATCTCGACTCTGAAGAAGCACAGGATGCACGAGCAGCAGTTCATACATCATCCACTTCTCATCCTCAGTAACTTTGGAATGGATGGCATGCATGTCAAACTGATGGCCACCATGTTCCAACACATGTTTCCTTCAATAAATGTGCAAAAGGCATGTTCAGAAAAGCTTATATTTTTGTCACATTGTTAGTCAAGATGAAAAACCTTGCAGACATGATGAAAGTATAGTCTTCTGAGTTAGTGTGAAGATTTTGCACAAGTAAACGCTTTCTGATATCTTGGTTAACTGGTTAAGCACAGTGACGGCTGTCTTTTCTGAGGTATACTGAGACTTTTTGTTTGTTTTTCAGGTTAATCTCAACAGCATCAAGAGGTGTGTGCTGCTTCATTTCAACCCAGAGACCCAGGAAATACAGTTTCGACATTAGTAAGTGAGCGATTTTCAGATTTTCTTCGCAGTATGCTTCCCTGAACTAGGATGTGAACCTGCTTTGTGTTGTAAACTGAATGAAAATTAAGTTGTATTACATTTTGGTGTAGATCTTAAGTTTTAGAAACTTCGTTGTATGGAGTAGTGGGTCCAGATGATGACAGACTCTGACTTGATTGTTTCATGATGTACGTCCAAAGTAAACGCATCGATGGGCCATTTCACACTGACTCTGTGTTGTTGTTTGTTTGCTCTCTGTCAGAATTACTAAAGTGATTGTGTGTCTAACCTGCAGCAGCCTGAAGGTTGTTCCTGTCGGGATGAGCCGAGGAGTAAAGAAGCTGATGCAGGAGAAGTTGCCTGATATGAACAGGTTCGAGGACATCAGTGAGCTGCTGATGAAGTAAGGTTCAGGTGGTGCAGCCTGGGGACAAAAAGGATAAATAGATATTTTAAAGTTACACATTGCAAATTATGAATTTAAACATAAAAAAGGTTATTCTGAGCTATAATAAATGATACAGTCTGTAATAGTTTACTCAAGTAGTTTGCCAGATTTATTAAATGCATTTTTACTCACTTGGCTGTTTTCGTAGCTGGGTAAACAAATCCACATGGTAGTTTGCATCCAGTCACTAATTAACTGATCTTCATGAGTTTGCAATGAGTACCTTTTGATTTGTAGCCATTTTCTCTTTTTTTTAATTAAATGTGTTCTTAACCTCTCAGGGGAGCAAATCTTTCAGAAAGTGAAGCTGAACAAGATGGAGAAGACAACATAACTGAACTTCCACAGGTCTACTCTGGAAGAGGCAACATGGCGTCCCAGCAGAGCGCTGTCCGTTTGACCGAAGTGCGTGAGCAGGCGGGGTTCTATATTTACTGCATCAGGGCCTTTTGGGTGTCAGCTAAATGTGTTTATTCTGTTGTCCTCAGATTGGTCCTCGTATGACTCTGCAGCTGATAAAGATTCAGGAGGGGATGGGTGAAGGGAACATTCTTTACCACTCCATGAGTGAGTACATGGCATTTCTAACTTATTTCTGCTTGATGTTCAGGTGTACATGATGACAGAAGCTGTGTGACTTGTATGATTTCTCTCTAAAAGTAAACGCTTACTGATTCATCTGGAGTTTTTTTTAGTTTTATGCACACCTGACACAAACTGTTCTTCAGCTGGAATATTTTTATGTGTGTTGCCTACAGTATCCAAGACGGAGGAAGAAATACAGGAGATCTTAAAAAGAAAAGAGTCCCAGATGAAAGAAAAAGGGGAACGCCAAAAACAACAGGAGCAGAATATTGCTAAGAAGAAAGAGAGGCGAGAAGAGCACAAGTAATTTAGGCTTGGAATAACTAGTTTTCTTGTTTGTGTTTCTCTTAATGTGTAAACATTTAAAGTTTTTATTTTCTTCTGTCAGGAAAAAGAGCCTGGAAGGCATAAAGAGAAAACAAGCTGAAGCTGAAGAGGACAGTGAGGTGGAAGACCCGGGGAATCAGGACGATAAAGCTGCTGATGTTGAATCTGATGATGATGTGGAGTACTACAGGCAGGCTGTGGGGGAAGAGCCAGATGAAGGTGAGCATAAAACATGCACTGTAAACCCTAAAGTTGTATTTAGTTACATTTACCTAAAATGTTTTATGTGCAGACATGTTCCCGGGTGCCAAGAAGAGACGACGCTCAGAAAAGTCGAATAAACCTGTAAAGAAGAGGAGGTTGTCTCCTGCCACATCCTCAAAAGAAACGATTTCCAAATCGCCAAAAAGAAAAAGCGCAGGAGGACAGAACAGAGACAAAATGGGAAAAGACCGACATGGAAAAGAGTGGAAGAAATCTAAGGAGGGGGAGAAAACTTTTGGAAAGAAAAAATTTCCCCCGGGAAAAGTATTTGGCTTTAAGAAAGGCGGGGAGAGGGAGAATAAATTTGGTGGGAAAAAGTTTGGTGACAAGAAAAACAAAGACAAGTCATTCCGATCTACAGGCCAGAAAAACAAGTCTGGTATCAAGAAGAAAAGTGCAGGAAGAAATCAAGGCTTCACACAGAAGAAAGGAAAGAGATGAGCTCAGCATTTTCTCTCTTACCTGGACTTTGGGTGCTGTACCTGGTTCAACCAGCAGATGGCAGCACGTTTTGGCTCACATTAACCTGCTGGAGGATGTGAGACAATTTATAAGACTAAAATACATTAAAAAGATACTAAATTGTGTTGTCAGCATTTGTTTTTGACTTTGGGACAGAAGTAAACATTTTTATAAGTAAGCTCTGCAGCACTGAAGTTCCTTAAATCTGTGCCATTTAAAGTCAAATGTTTGCAAATATTTTAATTTTATTTCATTTTTGAGCCATAAATAAATGTAATGGTGGCAAGTTGTCATTAATTTGTGTTTATTTATTTTATTTTTTTCTCTTTTTATTCAGAATCTGGTGTTTGAAACACAACTAGAAAGTTGAGAGTATCCTGTTGTGTTAGTCTGGTTCTGATAAAAAATGTTTCCATTTCAAAACAAACTTGATCATTTGTTTACTGATTGTTGCCCTCGTGAACATCTCTATAAAGATCTGAAGAGGAGCATTAGTTGCTTAGTAAAAAGGTAAGTGGTAAAAATAAAGATAAGAGTGGTGGAGATGATAGCCTTGTTGTACACAGTTAAGGACTTTTTGGTAAATTATTTTTGTCCCATGTTTTAGAGGGGGAACCGA
The DNA here is from genome assembly GCF_001649575.2 of Kryptolebias marmoratus. Taxonomy (NCBI): domain Eukaryota; kingdom Metazoa; phylum Chordata; class Actinopteri; order Cyprinodontiformes; family Rivulidae; genus Kryptolebias; species Kryptolebias marmoratus. Next base: position 7,597,588 of record NC_051441.1, on the reverse strand, counting down.
TTATTTCAGACGGCTGAAATATTTGGTTCCCCCTGGTAACTTTTGCAAAAAAAGAACAAATGTCTCCAAATTCACAGGACTTGTTGTCCATGATGNCGTAGCACGGCTAAACAGCTATGTCTAACGGTCGGTGCTACCCGTCAAAAACTGCTACCGTCATGTTTACAAACCGAAAACTACAGTGGTTCATGTTAATGTTAAATATCATCGGATACTAAAGTGGGAGCTTAGGAGTTATGCTTAGCATCGCATTGGAACAATTTATATTCACGACAAAAACCTTTCTAAAACCACAAAAATCACTTCCTTCATCAGAATATCCGACCTGTTAAATATAAGCGGGTAGCACAAATAGATCTATGCATTAAAAGCAGCAAGTGTCTGAAAAACATTACAACTTACATACAAAAACTTACAAAAGCACAAAATACTTCAAAAACACTCCACAGAAATAAATTTTACTTGTCTGATTTTTTTATGTACAGATATGCATCTTTTAATGGTTTAAAATAAAAAAAATAAAATGAGAAAAATCTACTTATTTCCATGCAGTGTCCAGAAAGAGGTGTTGTTCAGCTTGTAGGGCACCACAACTGCTTCCACCCACCTCCACCATCATCATCATCATATGAAATTACTTTTTGTCACAACAAAAAATAGTGGCTGGTAAAATATTTGAGTGGCTGGTAAAATAATTTTAATTTCCACCCCTGCTTACAATACTGCACGTCAGCTGAGAGGACCTGATGAGAGCAGAGCGATGTTTTGAGAATTTCACATTTCATTAGAGACAAAATTTCTTTTTATTTTTGTTCTATGATTCTGTAGAAAGTGTTTACAGTAATTACTGTTTAATCACATTTGTATACAAATGAAACAGGATGAAACTGATGGCTGCGGCTGTCAGAATGTCTGTAATACTAATTTGTAACAAAAAGGGTGTTTTCATGCTTTTTCATTGAAGCAACCTCTTATTTTTAGTCAGGAAGTGGCCATAATGAGCCACTGACTTTAGCTTTCCTTATTTTGATCTTGATGCTATTTACACTTCTTATTGTTAATAAAAATATCCAAATGTAGGCTTTTTTTTACCCAGATTATTACAAAATTGAGAATTCTGGGCAGTAGCTGCATTTGTAACTTTTCAGGTATTTTCTACTCTCATTTTTTGTTTTTTTCTCTTTTCTTATCGTGCCTAACCCTCTCAAACACAGCATTAAAAAACGAACAACAGCAAAAAAAATAAAAAAAAATAGCACAATGTGTCCTTTCTAAGAAATAGTTTTTTGTGTATGATTTCTGCCAAGAAAACAAAGTTCTGTTTATTGCATAATTTGCAGATGCATGCTACTGACGTCATGACAGTTTTCCTGCTGAAGATTGCAACATGCGTAGGGGCATGAGGAAGTGGCTTCTGTGTTTGAGTCCTCGACATCTCAGCACACCAGAACGTCTGCCTTTAGGTAAGATGAAGATCTGGTTTTTATTTTTATTTCCATGACCAGTAAATTCTTGTATTTTATACTATATATAAATTAAGCTATTAGAAAATACTGATGCTTTCTGCAGCTCTCTTTTTATCTAACAACAACACTAACAGTTTTAGTTCCTGGCAACTCCTTTCATTGCAAAAACGTAGAAAATATCCAATATTCCTCTTCAACTTTGTTTTGTGGCTTTGGCAAAAAAATATTTATCTTTCTTATAATGCTTAAACTTATTTGCAGTGCTTTGAAAACTAAATTTTTAATACTACAACTTTGGCAAAGTTGAAAATCACTAGTAACTGGTATTACATTGAAAAGGGACAAATTTGTACATTCATTGTCAAACCACGAAAGTGAAGTTTTGCGAACCAATCCCCCCCCCCCCACTTTATATTAGTTGTAAATAACTTTGGAAATAATAGTTTAAACCCAGGAACAAGACAAAAGGGAAATGTGTTACCCAGTGTAATAATCTGTGCTTTAAGCTGTCAAAATTGTTGCCACCAATTAAATGGTTTAATTTTAATTGTTAACCTATTTATAGTCGTTTCAGTGTATATTTTCTGTTTCAGCAGCTGCTCAGGAACAAAACTTTGAGCTGAAAGCAGAATGGCAGACAACTTCTCGGCCTGTGAGAAGTTTCAGACTGGCGCGCTGCCAGCCGTGTACGGCGTGGAGTTTGCGGTGGCCTTGGCAGGAAACCTGTTTGCTCTGTGGCTCCTGCTCACCAAAGAACAAAGAAATTGGCACATCGGCGTTGTGCTGTCCTGTAACCTGGCAGTCAGTGACCTGCTCTATGTCCTCACCCTGCCTCTGCTGATTGCCTACTACTCACTCGGGAAGCACTGGCTGTTCGGTGAAGCTGCGTGTAAAATCGAGAAGTTCCTCTTCACGTGCAACCTGTACGTGAGCATCTTCTTCATCATGGCCATAAGCGTGAACAGATGCGTGGCCCTCGTCTGGCCCTTCTTCGCTCGCTGCCACATGGAGCCCGCTCATGCCAAAGTCATCAGCATGATCATATGGGTCATTGTTGGGGTCATCTCCTCCCCTATGTTGAAATTCGCCTCCATTTGTCACCATGATTACAACAACAAGACTCTGTGTGTGTCCTTCTGTTACCATCCTAAGAATGATGCAATGTCTTTCTTGATTTACAGGTATTTTCTCGCTGTGTTTGGGTGCCTTGTTCCCTTTTTGGTGACTTTCACTTCTTATTGTATGGTGATTCGGGTGGTGTGGCCAAACGCCAACATAACAACACTTGAAAAACGCAAGGTTGTCTTGTTAGTGTTAACAGCGATTGTCCTGTATGCTGTCTCCTTTGTGCCCTATCATGTCTCTCAAATCGCTCACTTTCATAGGAGAATCTACAATTACAGTCAGGCCTGTTGGGTCTACAACATGTATCAAGTGTCCAAGGGGCTGGCAACGCTGAACATGTGCATCCATCCCATCCTCTACATGGCTGTGTTCGACAGCATTAGAGTAGCATGTTGTGGAAACAGCAAAGAGGACAAATTTCAAGCAGCCGTAAGGAAGTAGAACTCCTGCGTGGTGGTTTTTGTGTAAAGTAGCTACATCCTTTTTTCTGAATCTAAAAAAAAAGCAAACAAATAAGCTAATATTACTCTGCAAAGAACTCCTGCACACTTCTTGTTTTTATAGCTGCCAGACGTTGCTGTTCTGTACTGACAACCTTTGAACAAATCTGTCTGTCTGTAACATGTTTACAACCTGACTCGCATCAGGAAAACCAGACATAAGAATTTGTTTGTTTGTTTGTTTTGTATGTATTTTTACTTCTTATATTTTGCCTTTCTTAACCATGCCTATTACGGACCAAAATATATTCTACCCTGGCACTAAAAAGCATCCTCTGTTTTGTTTGGCATTGAAATTTTACACAAGATCCTAACCTTGTTGCTCAGCTGCACACCAAATGTGTATGTTATGTTTTCTAACATGTCCTTTTATATTTAGATTAGAAACACAAGATCCACTTTTTACCACTGAAGTGATGTTGAGATTTTTCAAAGTAGCAATGTTGATTTGCACCAGTCACAGCAAACCTATCTCTACCTCCCTCTCCCTGTCTTTTAATTGGACAATTTTTAAAGACAAAAGTAAGGTGCTGTCAAATAAAGGGCTCATGGATTTTTAAAAAATAAAATTTATAATCATTATTAATTATTAATAAACCAAGTTACCACCACAGTGTAACTATTTCTACAATTTATACTAAAAGCGAAGACAATTAGCGCTTAAAAATAAAACTCTTATTTTGAAATAAAAATTTTGACACAAGTCGTACTTTTATTGCGAAGTTTAAGTCCCGGAAGTGCGTCGCTTGCTTCTTCTTCGCGCTGCCCGGTCCTCCTGAAGCTAGGCTAACCGAGAGGATGCCGTCGATTGAATACGACGAGTAAGTGTCGATAGAAAACTTCGATCATTTCTGTTTGTGTTGAGTGCATCTTACTGTTGTAATAATGAACCTGCGTGTCTACCTTCCAGCTCCAAGCCCAGCTGGGCTGACCAGGTGGAGGAGGAAGTAGATGAAGGTAAACAGCATTTTAGCTTTGCTAGCTCTTAGTTTGGTGGGGAAGGAGGCCGGCTTCCACTTCCACGTGGTTAAACGGTCCTAACGCCTCGCTAAAATGTACCAGTTTCTTAATGTTAACGAGCAACTTTTCATTAATGTGTCACCGTTTAGAATGACTAAAATAGACGAGTGTCTTTAAGAGAACATGTTCTGATAGTCGGACTGTGGCCCTCTGATAGTGACGTAGGCAGCGCTTCACGTTAAAACCGCTAACTGAAGAAAGCTGCTTCAACAAGATAATTATGTTGAGATAAACTTTACTATTTAAAAGTTGTCACTTATGTTCTGGATAAAATTAGAGCAGGAGATTTAAAAATAATAGATCTCGAAATATCCTGGTGGACAATAAACATATTAAATCACCATGTACATTTATATATTTATTAGATAAATCAATACAAACCATGTTTAAATAATTTTCAGAAGTTTGTAGTTGAATTTCCCTGCTGTTGTCAATGATGTTTTCATTTTTTAAAATAAGTTTTTGTTTTTACAGGCACATTACCATCTCCAAAAGAGACCATTAAAGGGAACATAAAAACAGTCACAGAATATAAAATAGATGAGGATGGTAAAAAGTTCAAGGTATGGATTTTGCAAGGTTATGTTATAGGACTGGAGTTAGTTGAATTGTGGGGTATATAACTGGATTTAATGAACGAAAACAGTCTTTTAGAGAATGTTTTGTGCTACAGCATTCATGTATACAGCAAAAAAGTTGTTTTGTGTAGTTAGGTCATAAATTTCTGTTAACATAGCAGATCCAATGCTGCTTTTTGTTATTTGGTGTATTCCAAAAGCAAACAAGTTTGTCTTCTGAATTACAAATTACAAATCTTTGTTGTTTAGATTGTTCGGACCTTCAAGATTGAGACGAGGAAAGCCTCAAAAGCTGTTGCCAGAAGAAAGGTTTGTGTTGTCACTGAATTAAGTTAAAGCAGCAATGACTCATTTAAAAAAAAAACAACATTAAATAAAGTTAGATGTCCTGTAATGTTTTTCGCTCTTGTTGCAGAACTGGAAGAAGTTTGGCAACTCTGAGTTCGACCCCCCAGGCCCTAATGTTGCAACCACCACCGTCAGCGATGACGTCTTCATGACTTTCATCTCCAGCAAAGAGGTGAGAATGTTGTCTGCATCTGTTCTTCCCTTCTTCTCTGTTGATCCACTTAGCACAAGAACTCCAGAAATTTGCATCACTCAAAAACAAGCTTGTTGTGTTGATTCTTATTACTATTTGTAAATGAGCATATGATCCAATGCATGCAACTGCAAGATTGTCTTAAATTTGACTTTTTTTGTGTGTAGATTGTGCCTCAGTAACTCATCTAATTGTTTTTTTTTTTTTCAGGACCTGAATGCTCAAGATCAGGATGAGGATCCCATGAATAAACTTAAAGGGCAGAAGATTGTGTCCTGTCGTATTTGCAAGGGCGACCATTGGACAACCCGCTGTCCCTACAAGGACACGCTGGGCCCCATGCAGAAGGAGCTGGCTGAGCAGCTTGGGCTTTCCACTGGAGACAAGGACAAGCCTGCTGGCTCCGGTATCATCACCGACAACTATATTCAGACCGTTGGACAGTTTGTACTCGTTTCTTGCTTAAGCTGTAATGATTAACGTTGCTTGCTCTTCCCCTTCTTTTCCTAGCTGAACCAGAGCCTGTACAACCTGCACAAAGCAAGACGGGGAAGTATATTCCTCCGAGCCTGAGAGATGGAGGCACGCGAAGAGGGGAGTCCATGCAGCCTAACCGCAGAGGTGAGTGTGTTTGTGTAGGCACCAAATCTGCATGGCTGGTTTTTATTTCATTCACTGTGCAGCATTACGAGTATTGCTTAGGTGCGATAATTTACCTTTTATACTAACAGCTGATGACAATGCTACCATCCGAGTGACCAACCTGTCTGAAGACACCCGTGAGACAGACTTGCAGGAGCTTTTCAGACCTTTTGGGTCTATCTCAAGGATCTATCTGGCGAAGGACAAGAACACGGGACAGTCAAAGGTTAGCACTCACCTTACCAAGACCTGCTGAGAGTTATTAAAGCTAGTGTAGCTGTGATGTGAAGTTTTTACTTAATTGATATGACCTTCTCAGCTACTTTTAACGAAATGTGTCAATATTTACCGTCTTTCAAGAGTAGACATGTTGACAATGTCCAGAAAGGTCTTGGTCTCATTCGCTGTCTTGTCCTGCAGGGATTTGCCTTCATCAGTTTCCACCGTCGGGAGGACGCAGCCAGGGCCATCGCAGGAGTGTCAGGATTTGGATATGATCATCTTATTCTCAATGTTGAATGGGCCAAGTAAGTTAGTCGTCTTTGTTGTCAGTTACGTGACCAATATGTTAATCTTTTTCTAACATATCATTACTTCTCTTTACAGACCCTCAAACAACTGAGGAATTCATCAAAATATTTCCAGGAAGATGCCAGATTTTATTGTGATAAAATGTGGTTACCTAAATAAAGATGATAAATTCACCATTTCTGTTATTGACTCTTCAGGCTTTGTCGTCGACTGAAAGGTAGTTTTGATATGACATGTACAATACTTAGTACTCTCCAAGCCTCCCTCACTCACTGATCAGCAGGTTGGGGCCAACTTGGGGTTCAGTGTTGGCATGCAGGGTGCAGAAGACTGGATTGAAGCAGGAGACTTCCTCTGAAGCTACAGCTGCTGATTCGGAAAAACCTTTCGTAAAATGAACTGATATGGGATCAGATTTGAAAGACTTACTATATAATTTCACCCCAGATTATCTGCAGTGCTGCAGTTTTTAAAAGCTGTCTGTGAAACTACAACTAAATGTATTTTAGGTAATCAGTTGACTTTGCATATTTAATTTTCAAGTAGGAGATGCTGCAATACATGAGTTTAAATGTTTGAATTTAGGCTATTTCCAAGTTTAATAAGATTGCAAATACAATTTCATAAGATCTTTATTTGAAACTTTACATATAAAACTACATAAAATTTGTTCCACATTAAACATTTAAACACCATGATTAAAAGCAGTTAAAACGCAACATGGAATGTTTACTTCATGGAACACAGTGGCCACTTAGTGACAGCTGACAGCCAATGTATAAAAAAAAAAAAAAAAAAAAAAACCCTCAAACATCAGGATTTGTAGAACTGATTCTTGCTGGGTCAGGAAAGGGTCTAATCAGAGACTTCCATCTTTTCCTGTTTAATGTTCTCTGCAGAGACAACAACACAGTTAGATCAAACCACTTCAGGGATAAATTTCATTTAGAAACACGGACAAAGAAGATGAAGCACCTGCTGCTTGCTCTTCCTTCATCCTCTCCAGGACACACTTCTTTAGCTCCAGCCCGATGGCTCTGGAGAGCGGAGGAGGAACAGCATTTCCAACCTGAGAAACGGAATAAAGTTATATTTGATGAAATAAATCAAAAGCCAGGCTGCTTGTTTCACCGAAAGGTTTTTGATGCGCTACATTTTACCTGTCTGTGTTTGTCCAGGATGTTTCCAAAGAAGCGGTAGGTGTCAGGGAATCCCTGAGAGCGAGCGCACTCCCTCACACTGACCACCCTGTGCTGCTCGGGGTGCAGAACACGGCCCTGCAAGTCACAGGGAAAGACAGATCATCAGAAGATTGCTGCCATGTTAAAATTGTTTAAGTAAAAAAAAAAAAAAAAACAGTTAAAACAAGTTATTTATGGCCAACAAGAATACCAAACATTTCTCCTGATTGTACAGCTGAATGTGAGATGTTAAATGGTGATTCTAAAATAGAAGCTCATCATTTTCAGCTTTAGCAGCTGGTGTACCTGTTTTCCCATGGGCTCAGGGTTGGTGACAGTTGTGCTGAAGAAGCCGTCCCACTCCAGTCTGCCATACAGTCCAGCCCAGTGATTGTGGCGGTTCCCGGTGTGGGGCAGACACCAGGGAATCAGGGTGTTAAACTGCCTGTCTGCAGAGTCGCACGGCTTCCCTAAAATGATGCACCAAACATAAGACACGTGTCCGACCCGTAGCCCTGCCACTTCCAGCCATCGTCAATTAGAGCAGCCGTGCGTACCTCCTGCACAAGTGCAGACACCTCTGAGTGCTCCAGTGCCGCTGCGTCCATTCTTTTTATCGTGATGGGTGTAGCGCAGTTTCTTCGTCATGTTGCCGTCTTTCATCCGAACCTCGATGTTGGGGAGGTCTCTCCAGTCAGAGCCTGGAGCCAGAGGGATGTGACGCATTCTGGCCTCAACCAGAGCACTCATGTCCTGAGAACAAACCAAGGTTTTTAATTTTTTTATCTCGTGAACCACTGGACACATTTTAATGAAACTGTCAGGAAACAATCTGAAGCTGAACCCCAATCAACATTAGCCAACACAAAAATGGCTGCAACTGTTAATTTTACAGATACAGAGATAAATATTTGATGCAATAATAGCTGATTATTATTCACAACATCTCACAATCTTGTGAATAATCCAGGCCTGTAATAAGTGAAGAACTGCAGCTCACCTTGCAGATATGGTCTCTCAGGATCGGCTGATACTGTGTGCCTCTGATCTGCCTCTGGAACCAAGACTGAGGCTCCCCGTTGTAGGAAATCTCCAAAGCTGCCGCTCCGTTGCGAATTTCTGGCAGATCCGACATGGTGTCCCTCACTGTGATGGTTCTGTAGATCCCACCATTACCTCTGTGGAAGGACACAAAATTCACTCAGTTGCAGTGAAGCTGATGCATTTTGTGCGAGGCGGTGACATTTTGGAAACCGCTAAAATGGCGTTGCGTAGGCCGAGGAAGAAATTACCGTGTGACGTTACTGACGTATTTCTTTTCATCCACCACGACGCTCAGCTGGCAAGCTCTGGGCGCGAACACGTGGAGAGGTTCGGGAAAGCGGGGCAGCTTCTCGCCCGGAGCAGCAGCCAGGACGATGGCCCTGCGGCGGGTCTGAGCGACGCCGTACTGACCGGCCTGATGGGTAAAGCAGAGCACCTCAGCAATCTGGGCTTCATCAGAACAGTTTCACAGAAAACCAGGTCCAGGCTCACCTGCAGGACTCCAAATGTACACTGGTAACCCATTCGCACAAGGCAGCGTAAAGTCAGCTTCAGGACCATGGAGTTCTTGAATGAAACAAAGTTCCTCACGTTCTCGAGCAGGAAAAACTTTGGTCTGTAGTAGTCACAGTAACTGCAGGGAAGAAGACGTGCCATTTAAACAGCGAACGCAAACCGTAAGAGGAAAATGACCAACATCTGCTCTGAGGGGCAAGAAAACACCCACCTCAGATAAGAGACCACAAGAGAGTTCTTGAATTTGGAATAAGTGCGAGAATTGAAGCGGTTCATCCCACTGAAACCCTGACAGGGAGGTCCGCCGCACAGCATCTCCACATCTCCCTTCTGCGGCAGCTTCTGGCCAAGAGAGTTGGTCTTCTCTCCCGACATGACCAACTTCAGCAAGACGTTACAGTCCTCTGTGAACACGGTGGTGCCGGGATTGTTGAGCCTGAAGGCCTGGGCTGCAGGTTCCCACATCTCTATAGCCCAGAGAGTCTCAGAGATACCTGAAAACAACAGGTGGTTGTCTTTTAAACAACTGCTTCTGTGCATTTGGAAATATACTGTGATGAAAGAAGTATTTACCCGCCTGGTGGAAGCCTTCAGAAAGCCCACCACAGCCAGAGAACACATCAAGAGTGCGATATTTGGACACTTTGGGTGGTTCTATGTGAGAGTCTTGAGGTTCCTGCACAGCCTTGCCTTTGCCTTTTCCTGATAAGAGCAACAATCACATTTTTGAGTGTCAAGATCCAATCGTAAGAATTACTTTTCTGCATAAAGCAATTTATAAACTGACCTTTTCCTTTGCCCTTTCCTTTTCCTTTATGGACACAGGAGCGAGCATGATTTGGAGGATCTTCAAAGCTCTTTGATTTGGCATTGTATGCCTGCGAGGGAGAAAAGGGCACAAAAAATTTAAAATACTGATGTTTTATTCAAGCTAAGAACATAAAGTTGATTCAGTTTGAAACAACCTCATGTTGACAACAAACTGTCATGCTGAATGCATTTTATGGGTTTATTTTTCTGAATGGGGCCGCCCTGAGCACAATTTCTCAGCATTTTCTGGTGACTACATGTTACTGTTTAAGTTATTTGTTTTGTATTAATAAACAACATATGGTTATTTCCGTTGCAAGGTTACAACAGACAAGTTTTATCATTGATTGTACCTCCAGGAAATAGAAGCGGTCTGGTCCACCACTGGAGTAGTCCTGGATGGATTCATTCAGGTCCTCTGCATACTCCACCTGACAGCAGCCGAGTACGTCCGACAAGCAGACGGCCACTTCTTCATCGCTCCAGTAGAGCTGATTGACGTCTGTATGGTAACTGGCTTTGACACCTTTGTGAGTGTTCTCCGGCCTGGTTGAAGGCACAAGATTTGATCAACTGAGATCTCTTTACATTAAGAAGCTAAAATCCTAGAGCACTAATCAATGTAACCGTTGTACCTGTAGAACTTGTAGAGTCTCAGTTTGACCTCTGTGGTGTCAGGCTTCCCGTTGCTCCGTCGGAGACAGTAGATCTCCTTGATGCGCCCGATACGGAATGGCTGCGGAGCATCCAGGTTCGAGCCCTTAATGTAGTCTGATGACTTCCTGTAATACTCGGGGTACAGATCTTCATCCACGTCCTCCTTCCTGTGGGAGCGTTTCACTGGACTGGCTGGCTTCACACTGACAACCAAAAACAAGCAGTAAATCTCAGGTTTGTTTTACTTTTAGGGCTTCGTTTCATATCCAAGTCCCAGTAAAATACAAAGAATAAATATTAGCGTGCATGTTTGACAGTTTTATATCACCATATTCAGCATCTCACATGATCTATCAGCAGGTGCTAAGGAATAATGTTTGGTAGTTGGACTATAAAAGACAGGTTGAGACTTAGAAGTTTAGCAAATTTAACCAAATTAATAAAAAACTGGACCATTATTTGACTTGGCAAACATTTCTAGAAGCCCCATAAGGCTGACCATGTGGCCATTCCCAGATGTTTCAGTCTCGGTGCAGCACTTGGAGAACTTTGTTAAATTTAGCCGAACTCCTTGTTACTACAGCCCTGTTTTTGACACTGCATAAGTCTCAGAGAAACTTTCTCTCACCTGAAATGAAAAGCACCAGGGGGCATGTAGACACTGTCTCCCACCCTGAACTGTTGCCCCCTGAAGCAGGCCGAAGTATAAAACACTTTGGTGTCGCCATCTTCGTTGTCCAGGGGTTCAAATGGTTGAGGTAATTCCTGATCCTCTCTCTCTTTAGTACGAGCACAGCTGCCGCAGAACCTAAAAGAAAAAAATAAAACAAATTTGAGTTAAACGAGAACACGAGTCGAACACTTTTCCACAAAGGGAGAAAAAAAGCCCACAAGCAGTAAAATAAAACGGTGCGTACCTGAACTTGCATTCTTCGGTTGGACAGGTCTTAGGGGGAGTCTCAAAACGAGCAAAGTCGAGATCATACCAGAACTGATAGAAGAAACTCTTCCCATCGTCCTCGATCACTTTGACGTCAACATCCACCCCACCCTAAAACACAAAACGTCACTAAAAGAAAAGCTCAAAACAAACCGGCTTTCCTCGTCTGTGAAGCGACAAACTTGCCTCCATGCACCAGTTGTTAGACGGAGGCTTGTACGTGATGTTCACTTTTCCTTGGACATAAGTGAGCAGCATGTCCTCACAGTCATCCACGATGACGATCTCCAGCGGGTCAGAGGACTCTCCGAGCACCGTGTGAATCCCGCGAAGGAACCAGTGGGCATGAAACATCTTCCCGTTGTTGTCTTCCCACAGTGAAGTGATCCTGAGAAAGAAAACCTTGTTAGACATGATGCACATGGATTCACCTCTGGATATGAAATAATGTTATTGTTACCTTGCCAAATACAGCGGTATGGATGGATCGTCTGATGAAACTGAGACACAGTCTCCAACTTCCAGCACTTCATCATTCACAGAGACCTTCTTATAGTACTGCTTCCTTCCCACAGTCTAAGAATTAGAGATAAATACAAACTTATATAAAGTACATGAAAACAAATCTGCTGCTCAGACACCAAAAAAGAAGATGATGTACCTGAATGGACTCTCCGATCCATGCAAGCTTGGATTGGGTCTGCTTCTTCCTCTTGGCATTGAGAACCTTTTTAGGCTTCTCTTCTTGAACATCTTCCTCCTCGATATTCTCATCATCTTCAGCCTCCTTCACAGCAAGGTTTGGGCATCTGAAAACAAGGATGTATTTACTGGTTAGAAAAAAACGTAAATGTCTGAAATCAAATCATCTTAAAAAAAAAAAAAGACTGCAGACACGCTCACCTCCTTTGCTTACAAGCCTGCTTGTTTCTGCCGCTTCCTCCAAACTTGATCATGTCTTTGCAGGCTGCACATTTGCCACAATCAGGAGATTGGCAGACCTAGACATTCAGCATCAGTAAGTAAAAACAAGTCCGACAGTCATTTAGACAGAAGGTGTTTGATAATTTACTCACTTCACACACTCCGCAGCGCTGTCTTTTGAGTCCAGCCTCTTTGTCAATCTGTTCTATCTGATCAGCAAAGAAGGCATCAAAGATCTGATAGACCAGCTGTGTCGTGGTTGCCTTCGTCGGTCCCTTACTGTCCTTCTCTATCTTAGTCGGGTGACGGATAGCTTGTCTTCTGGCAGCTCGCCTGTCAACAGAATAAAGTTTGTTTTCAGACGGGAGACTCCCTTTGCTCGGGACAAATGAACCCGATCAGACATGGAGCGATGGCATCGTGAAGCCGCTGGCCGTCAACACACCACAGCGTCAAGGCCATGCAACGTGACAAGCACACAAAGCAGTCAGGATGAAGAATGCAATTTGCGATAAAGTAACAGGCAAAAAGGTTCTTCCTAAAAAATAGGAAAACAACCTGGCCTGCAGTGAGGAAAAAAAGAAATACAAAGGATCAATTTGACCTAAATAAGAGTAACTTACATTTTCACTTGTACAGATAAAGCCCAATGTTTGATGCTTTTGTGTTAAAGTTATAAATTTTAACAAGTACTGGAACAAAGAAAACAGGAATTTTGCTCATTTGAGCAGTCTTCTTATTTTTTTGTGACACTGGCATTATTAATTTCACTCCAAAATTATTTCTAAATCTACCAGACTAGTCTACAAATTCACCACAAGCTACTAAATGGGCTTGTGTTTGGATCCACTACGAGCACCGAGTCACACTCCCCAATGTTGGAAATCACCAGATTTGAACAAAGCCAGCACGATAAACTGCAATGTAAGGCCAAAGCATATTAAAATGCTTTAAATAATATTGTAGTATGGACATTGGTACAGTGGCCATTTTGCCTAGAAGTTCGGAAATGCTTCACACTAACACACCAACAGACAAGCTAAGGATGAAATTACATCAAGTCCGACCTACCAGTACAGCAGCATGCTGCGTTAGGAAATGTTAAAGGCATGTTAGACATCAAGGAGACAGGAGTATAAATGATGAAAGTAAAAAATATACTTGATAAATTCAATAAATAAAACAAACTCACAAACTAAAGCAAAGGCACTTAAATAATAAAGTAGCTGGTGATTTTATTCCCTTTAAGGCTCTGGAACCAAAGATTTGACTTCTCGCTCATAATGTTTAATGATAAGTTCTGTCTGGCCGTACCTTTTCCCCAGGGTGACTCCTGCGAGTTTGATCAGATCCCTCATGCAGGGAGTGACGATGATCGGCTGCTCATCCGAGTCACCGGCCTCGTCGTAACTCTCCACCTGCTCCACCACAAACTGGGCGTGACGCAGCAGCGTGTCTTCAGTGAAGCAGTTGAAGTTCAGTCCTGCAGGAGGGACAGTTGTCTGTGGGCAGCAAGAAGAGTTCATTAGCACCGGGCTGCAGTACGGAAACCGCCTTGAACCGGTTCATCTCTTCACAGAATCAAAGCCGCCGCAAACAATTTCCTCAAAAGTTACAGCAAATGACTTCTAGAAGAAAGCAGACACTATTTTTTCATGCAAACAACATGACAATAAACACCTCAATCTTGTTGAGAAGGTCCTCATACGAGGCGTCAGGATTTTTCTGGAGGAACTCCACCACGATCTTGCTCATGTAGATTTTCTCCTGCATCAGTGCAAAGATGGGAGCGTACTCCTCACTGGGCTGCATCAAGATGTAGTCGGCAAAAGCTGGATGAAGAAGAGTAGACAATATCAGAATGCCGCATATAAAAAAATGAAAAGAAAACAACTAGAGTAGAATTAAATTTGTGCAGAGCTTACATGTTGTGAAACCAATTAAAGCCTTTTCTCCTCCATCAAAACCAGTGATCCACCAGGCGTTGATTGGGCCGAGCTTTTTGGCAAAAACGCCACCTAAACAGATAAAAAACAAATAAACCTTGAAGTGAAAAAAAAGGTGACATACAAGCATCATGAAGTTTGTTTTGGCATGAAAGTTGCCGTACCCTCCAAGCACGGGTTGTCATCATAAATGGGTTTAACGACGCAGCTGAAGTAAAGCTCCACGTTCTTCTCAATCAGCCCGTTGTCAAACGGACAAAGATGGCCATGCTTGTCATACACACTGCAAGACGCAAGAAAACACTGCTAGCCTCAAAACAATGCAAGGATTTGAAAGTCGAAAAAATCCATTTTTTATTCACAGTAAACATTTGAAATGTTGAAACTAAGAAACGGGAGCATCTTCAAAATCTTCTTCAACTTCTTAAAAAAAAAAAAGGAACAATTTCTTAGCTTAAACACTTGATATTTTATCAATGTTCCATGCTGAGTAAAATATGAGTTTAGACAATTATTGCATTCGGTTTTTATTTCCATTTTATCGAACTTGTTCAGAATTGGAGTTGCAGAAGGAACAAGTCTGCTCCATCAATCAAAGTCAAGAGTCACCCAAACACCAACAGATAACGCACCTGAAGTTTGTGATCCTGTGCTGTGGCAGATTGTCGTAGCTTTCGAATCCGTCCTCGTTTGAGTCAAACAGAGACAGACGCTCATCTGTCAACATCTCTGGCTCGTCAAGCTAAATATGCAAAGAATAATTTAAAAAAGAAGAAGATGTGTAGCGACTCGAAACAGTACTACTTATAATAGTGGAAGTCTCACCGCATTATCAGGATCTCCTTGAAAGAACTTCAGGTCGGAGTCATCCAAGTACTGTCTGCAGTCTGGACATTTTGGGGGTGGAGTCTGCCGGAAGAAAAAACAAAAAACAACCACTGACTCACTCATGTCAGCATAAATGTTAACAGATATGCTGAATGAACCCCTTCATCACCTTTGCAGTAGACACGGGCTTAACGGTTTCAGTCTTTAACTCCTCAGGAGCAGGTCTGTAGAAAAAGAACAAGCAGTTGTAAAAAAGTGCATCCACTCAAAGATCATCGGTTTTCCAAGGGCTAATTACTTACTTTTCATCTGAATCCACTTTGAGGCGCTTCTCCTCACGAGACTGCAACAAATGCTTAATGTTATTAATCTTCCATACCCCATAAAGATATTTACACAAATCTGACAGATAAAATGTCACCTCGTCCTTGTCGTCGTCGTCTTCTTTCTTCAGTTCATCTGTTCCGTTGACGGCTTCTTCATTCAACTCATCAGACTTGCGTTTTTGACTGCAAAGCAGATTTCAGATTACAGCCATTTGCTTTATTTTTATTAATTATTTTTTTGATATGGTGCAGACAGTAAAACTAATACTTACACTTTGGAGAACATTGCCAAGATGGTTGGCTGCTTCCCATTGTTTCTTGTGACCCTGGAACTGGCTGGCGACTCTAAAAAAAGCAAAAAGAAACCCACTGTAACCCACTGATTCCTTAAAGAACATTAAAAAACAGCTCATGTTTGCTAAACACAAGTCAAGTGTCAGACTCACTCTTTGTGTCCGTGCTTCCCTTGCTTCTGCGCCCACCCTTCCCTCTGGAAGCAGGTGGTGACTTGACTGCTGCTGCCGCTTCCTCTTCCTGCGTGTCCATGGCAACATCGCCATCCTCATCCTCTTTGTCTTTATGGGAGCCGTTAGTGAAGCCGTTTGCCTTTCCGTTCTGCTCCGCACCATCAACATGAGAGCCATTTTCCAGATGAAGTTCTTTACCCAGCAAGGCTTTCACTTTAGAGATGTACACCTCCTAAAGAAAGTACAAAGGATACAAGACGTGTCGCAGGAGATTCTACTAGACGCTGAGTGCTGGGGGTTAATAACTGCACAGATAAGACTCGCTAACCTTTGAGATCTCCGACTTTTTCATTTTTTCTTCAAGGGTGGTCAGCTGGTCCTGAGCATCATCATGCAGGAAGTCCTGCACCAACTTCAGCTTCTCCTTCACTTGGTCCTACAATGAAACGTGAGAGTTTTAGTTAAGCAACATAACAGCTCAAACTTAAAAAAACTAAAATAAAATTTACCCTCAGAGGTTGATACAAAAATACAATTAATTTAAAATACATGGATTCACTACAGTGTCTTGTTGACAGACACCAGTGCAGTAAAATTAATTAGATTACTATAAAACGTCAGTTAATCCCTGAAAATGTTTTGACATATAACTATACTAAATAAAAAATAAATTAATTTTGTCTGTTGCATTAGTATCTAACATCATGAGCCACTGGATGAACTTTAAAAAAAACCCCAGAAAGTAACCACTGGTTGGATCATGGCTGCAGCAGCTAATCAATCGGCTCTACCAAAATAACAACACCCATAACTCAGTCAATTTTACAAATACTGAGCTAAAATTTGGTGTGGTAGTAGCTGAGAGTCGTTCTCAACCCATACCTTGAGTGCCATCTTGCATTATTATGTGAGATGGCACATATCAGTTTACAAGACATAACCAAAAAGGCTACAACTCTGTCCACACGGTGAGCAACATGCATTGCTTTGAGGAATATTAGGCCTTTTATTTAGTTTCTGTTATATTTTCAATCAGAAAAATAACCAGGTGTGATAACAGAGAATCCTGATTAGTTCCTGCCTCTTTTACACTGATTTTTAACCTGCTAATGAACATGTTAAGTTTCTTATACATTGCCTGTATGGTGAACTTGCAATGTTAGTAGATGGTTGGCTTTTATTTCCTGCGGTTTTTGAGCAGCTGAGTAGCAGCAGGTTTTCACCGACAGTCATGTGCAAACTCCACTCACCTCCTCTGAAGATCCATCCTCATCCAGCTTCTCCAACCTATAAACAAAACACACAGCGGGCTTATAGAGACGTCAAGCCTGCGAGGAGCACATTGATCGATTGCTAAACCGTAGCAGAGCATTTACTGTCAGAGCCAGCGGCAACCAGAGCCGTAGGAAACTTCCTGAGTGGCGGCAAATCTCCCACACTCGCTCCATCGAATGTCAGGCTAACGACGTTAGCAAGTAAATGGTGATTTGGAAGCAAATTAATAAGTGGCAACAAGCTAACGCTAGCTGTAGCTGCTAGTTCGAAAACAAGGTGAACTTGTGGTCGTGTCCACTCCAGCAAAGGAAAGCCGTGCAGCGCATTTTAAGTAAGACATTCTGAACGGTGCTGTTCGGGCTCATTATGACAATATTAGCATTACTAACCTTTTCCTGACGTCGTCTGGCAGAGACTGGGACGTTCTGGATGGCATCTCAAACAGCTACTTAAAAGCGTAGGACACGAGCGACAAAAACTGCTTTTAAAAACTGCTAAAAGACCGCTGTAGGCCGCCGTCATTCACCACAGCACGGATACACGGTGACTGGCAGGGCTGTGATGCTTCTTGAAGGGGATGCTACAAGCAGTTCGGGCGCGCAGGCCGTCTTTTCGCGCGGAAACCCGGGTGTTGTGGACTGTACCACTTCCGACATCCGCGGGTGAAACATCGTCTGTGATAAAAAATCGCAAATTCCATTCTAAATATACGATTGCTGTTATCAAACGCAATCTCACGTTATATATTCAATTTATATGCACAATTAAAGCTATGAGTTTGTTATAGTTTCACATTTATACGTTTTGTGAGAATAAACAGCTGACTGGATCCACCCCTTTAGTTTCACACTTGTTGAAGTCCACTGACCAGGCGGAAGCAATATGAATGTTTTTTTTAATTAGGTATAGCTGCAAATCGTCTCTACAATTAACATGTCAAACCTCTGTTCATTTAAATACAACTATCTTATATATTAAACTGTTTAAATATGAGCAGCTTAGTTGTTTTGTGGAGGTGACAGCTGTGAGAAACCAAGTAACGCGTTTAATTTAATGTAAGATTCAGATTCTAGCTAGGTAATGTTAGCTGTCTGCCATATTCTTATGTGCACCTACACATAAAAGTAGTTTATAGTTTGAACAGTATTTGGATTTTCTTTATACTGTTTAAAATTATTTGGCGAAAACGTCCTTCAAATAGGGCCGGCTATTTGCTTCGTTACCACTAGGTGGCAGTGTGTCATTACAGATTTTTGTTTTGTTTTTACGATTGCTTAGATACAATTTTGAAAACAGCCCTTTTATTTCCAAAACACTTCACGCAATTAGCACAACAACATGGAAACCCCCAGATTTCATGGCAAAATGAAACACTTTTATTCATACACTGATTAATAAAAGCTCGTCGCATCAGTATAAGGCTCATGGTATGTGTTTGCACACCTGGTTGAATTTCAATGTGAATATTTAGACTCTTTGTTTTAATGGTCTGTTATAAAGACAATTTCCTTCTATTTCTTTAGTCAAATTTATAAAAAGTACATTTGATAACAGATTGATAGACACAAACAGCTACAAAATAGTAGTTTTGCACTGATACGGTGAATCCCCAAAGAGCTATTAGCTGAAAATTTAGCAGACATGATCAACCGAAGGACGCTGCATGTCTCAGGTCCTGTGTCAGGTCTTTTCTGGAAATGGAATCTGCTGACATTTAGTTTTATATGAAAATTCTTCTTTTTTATATGATGAGTTTGCAGAGTTTTTCTGTTATGTGTTAAATGGTTTGTGCATGTAACCTCACTTACAGGTTTCTGAATCCAGTGCAAATTTCTGCAGAGTGCTGGAAGGGCTTGGCAGACTTCCCAACAGCGGAGCCTCCTGGGACTTCTTCAGCCAGCGTTCCCACCCAGGAATTCTGGATGTCTGACAGGAAACAGACCAACTCTCCCAAGGCCAGGATAGGGCAGCCTCTCCCCCTAGCCCAAATTTCCCCCGATCACCCATAAATGCCTCCAGGGGGCCTTTTGTAATGCTTCACTCTGACTAACTTTGTTCCAAACAGACAGCTTATGTCACCACACCCCCGTTTCATCCTCCCGTTTCTCTGCCCAGCTTCCTATTGTTGCCCCGTCTTGCTATAGCCTTCAAGCAACTGAATAATTTTATTAGGTAAGAGAGCCATGATTAATGCCCACACAGAAATTGCACACACAATTTCAGGCTTTCATGTTGAAGCTAGTGTTTCTCTGACCTTGTCAGAGCATGTTTAGATTTAACATTGTTTTTCGAATACTTCTCGGCACAATAACAGGAACATCTCTGGACCTGTAGAAAAATTACAGCTGCACCTTAAAATGTTTTCTTTTTCTCCACACCTTAAAAATCAAACTTAAACACAAATATTTAAGTATTTCATTTATTTTATAAAACTGGAATGCAGTTAACAAAATGTTTATGTACCTCAATTAGTGTTCAAGAGTGTACCAATTTAACACAGGCAGCGTGCTACAAGACACACAAAGCTATTGCACACAATACATATCATACAACACAAAATCATACATACTGTACAACAATACATACATACATACATACTTACAAACATACATAGATACATAGTTATTCATATATTTGTCATAAACATTCAGGTACAAAGTTTAAAATACCTTTCCACTCAAAAGGAAATAAAAAAACAACTAGGGGGAAGAAAACGACACTGAAGCTGCCAAAGTGCTTTTCATCATTTCTACTTGGCTGACTAAATGTTAACGTTAATATTGGGCAGACTAATGGAGAGAGGAGTTTTAATTGTGTCTCTACAGGAAGACGGTTAGTGTAACCCTGAACAACAGGAACCGGACAATAAAAAAACAGGACTTCCTACAGTTGACGGAAGTTCCACGCTGTAGGATGTCAGAGAATGAAGAAGCTGTTCTTCCCGCCCCCACCCCCGCGTGCACGTTTGAAACCGGATCTTCCCCCACTTTGTAGAGGAGGTGAGGGGGGACTTTGGAAAGATGAGCTGTGTTTACGGTTTTAGTTGCACAAAGCATTTGGCCAGCATAAAAAAAAAAAATAAAAAAACTACGATACTTACAATTTAATTCTTGTTCTCGGTGCAACAAATTGTTCACAGTGAGAGTTACCTGTTCACCCCCACTCTCTGCTTGTCAGTGACTTGGTAATGATGATTAGTAATACTGTTGGTAACGGAGCTCGTGCCCCAAACACTTCTCAGCCTTTTTTTCTCTAAGAGGAAGACATAAAATCAAGTTGGTGCATTGCTGCTACGTTGCTACAACACTGTCAGGGCATTGGTTCTATTAGTCAAAAATGTTGGCGAGCTATCACAGGGCAAAATTCATGAGCGCCAACTCACTTTATGAAATGTGATTTCCAATTTGGCCTTCCTCAACGGAAACTATTAAAATATTAAAAGCAAAGAGAGACAAGTTATATAGACAAATGGGGTGAAGGGTGGTTAGTATAGAAGCTTGAGCTGGAATAAATATCGAACACATTAGCACTTATAAATGCGTTAGAATTTCATGCATTAAATGAAGCAGATTATGTACTTTTGTTGTGATTAATTTAACTGGTGTCAAGCAATGTTATATAGGGAGTATATAACCCTTGTTATGCTAGGGACCACTCAATAATTTGGTTTCCGTACTGTACAGTGTGCATTGCTCAGTAAAGAACAAATGAGGAATCTTTAGGCCTGTTGTACATGCTAGTCACTGGAAATGAGAGTGATGTAGTTTCAAAAATAACAGAATAATCTACAAAGTGCAACTTTGCAATCTTTGCATTGACACTGCTGATAAAAGGCCTAAACTTAACATAATTAAGAAATCAAGCTTCAGTTTTTGGCTTTGCATGCGGATTTACATGTTCAGAAAGAAAACAAACACATGGTAGGTATATACATCAAAATGGTTTGCTCTGTATTCTTTGATAAAGGTACCAAATAAAAAGCTTTTCTTTTCACATTTCTCATCCAGCAAACTGGAAAATTGTCCTGTTTTCATGCATTTCACAACTGAACAATGAATCCACTGAATGCTGATTGTAAGGTCACACAAATTAGATTGTAACGTGAGAAATGTCTGCCTCACATGATGTGTCCTGACAGACATTACTATCGGCAAGCTCAGTCCCAGGTTGCATTTGCTTCTCTTTTAACGTCTGCCCAACTCACTGTGGCCTCTTTACTTGATTGTAAATGCTCACTTTTTTGACAAAAACACTAGACCTCTAACGTGTTTGTGCCGTATCAGACGCAGGTGGTACAGGTTTTCATGATGGGCATGGTCTGCTGTTCGTGTTTGTTGGTGCAGTGTTCCAGAGAGCTGGAGCTCTTCAAAGGGACCCAGCAGCGTTCAGACGGTCGCCCGCTTTGCAGCACCCCCCAGCAGCACAACACACGCAGGAACTCCCTTCTCATCTCCTTGCTTCGCAGCATGTAGATCACTGGGTTAAGCGCTGAGTTTAGAGTGGCAAAGCTGAAAAAGATGTGTGCTTTGGAGAGGATAGGACAACGCTGCATGGTGCAGGATGAATCCAGGAGCAGGATCGTGAAAGCAGGCAGCCAGCACACGATGAAGACGCCCAGCACTATTGTGACGGTTTTCAAAAGTGCATATGCTTGTGAGTTAGTTGCTTCCTGGCGGCTGGAGCTCACGATCAAATAGATCTTCACATAGAGGATGACAATGGAGAACAGTATGAGGGTGAAAATGGTGACCACAAAGACTATGTATTTCTTGGAGTAGAGCGGCAACACAACTGAGCAGT
Organism: Kryptolebias marmoratus; assembly: GCF_001649575.2. Classification (NCBI taxonomy): domain Eukaryota; kingdom Metazoa; phylum Chordata; class Actinopteri; order Cyprinodontiformes; family Rivulidae; genus Kryptolebias; species Kryptolebias marmoratus. The sequence goes on along the minus strand of NC_051441.1, from coordinate 7,575,471 downwards.
CAGAGGTGTTGCAGATGCAGTTCCAGCCAATGATGGGAAGCCCTCCAAGCAGAACAGAGGTGACCCAACAAGCTCCAATCAGGAGGAACATGCGACATGTCTTGGTAGAGCCGTACACCTTGACCTTGGTGATAGCAATGAAGCGCTCAATAGCAATCGCCAACAAGCTGAAGACTGAAGCAGACAGAGCGATGAACACTGTGCCCTCTCTGATGAACCACTGCACAGGCATTAGATCTTTAGTCATTGGCCCTGACATTATTATATTGGCTATGTAGGCGAAGCCTGCCAGCAAGTCAGAGAACGCCAAGTTGCCAATGAAGAAAAACATGGCTGAATGGAACTTCTTGTTGCGCCACACTGCAACCAGGATTAGAAGATTCTCAAGGATGATGATAGTGCAGATAATGATGAAGACAATATTGAGAGTGGGGAATTGTTTCTTGCTCTCAATGTGTTTGGTTACGTTTCCAATGGTCATGTTTTTAGCAATTGCATAGTGGCACTTGATCACATCCAATTCGTAGTACTGCAAATACTTGCTCTTCTTGATGTCTAGGTGGCAGAAGTCGGGGGCTTCACAGCAAGAAGCCATTTGCACTGCAGAGTTGGGCAAAGTGTCTATGCCATTAACCTTTGCCTATAAGGCAACGAATGGGTTGGGAGGGGACTGTCTGTCCCACAGTCACGTCTCAGGAACAGTGTGTGGATCACCTGCAGAAACAACATAAAAAGAAAAAAAAAAGACTTTGGTTACTGACAAAGGAAATGTTCTTGCATTATTTAAATAAATAGTGACAAAGTTACAGAGTATTTTTTGTTGTTGCTCACCACCAAAAGACAAAAATGATTTTGCTTGTCTTTGTGTGTGTCTGTCTGTTAGCAAAAAATCTCATAAACCGCTGGACAGATTTTAATGAAACTTTCAGGAAATTATCATTGATTGTACATCTCAACCGATTAGCTTTTGGAGCCAACCCAATTCAAGCTGGCCCCCACAGCCATAGAAAACACAAAAAATGGCTATAGTTCAGTCAGCTTTACGGATATTGTGCTAAAATATGGTGTGGTTGTAGCTGAAAGTCATTCACACACATCATCCAGCTGCTCCTCATTACATGAGATCTTTGCTTCAAACTTTGGCATTAACGGTTGGAGTCAACCCTGTTTGTCTGTTTGCAAAATATTTATTGAACCACTGAATGGATCTTGATAAAACTTTCAGAAAGTAATTACTGGATGTACATCTAAAACTGCTTAACTTTTGAGTCAGCCCAACTCAAGATGGCCACCACAGCCAATCCACATTAGCCAAATAGCTATAACTCAGTCAGTTGAACAAATATCAAGCTAAAATTTGGTGGTAGTCGTCCAGAGTCATTCCCAATAAATAGTCTAAGCATGACATCTCCAAAACAAGAAAACCTTTTAAATCAAGACAAAGAAAATTAAAGTCACACACATGAAAGGCCTCTCGGTATACTGCTCGGTGTGCGCTGCACTTACAGTGCATATTTGTTCCATCCCAAATGCAAAATCCACAAATGTGCCGTACATTATCAGATATTTACTCCAAGGAAAATTAGGATTTGCATAGCACATAAAGATAAAATGCAGTTATTCACTTTTTTTTGGAATGGTAAACCCGCAAAGACAAACACCGTCTCCAGGTAAAAGAATGAAGGCTCTGTGAGACAAAAGGTCTAAAGGGGGGACATTCCACCAACCCTGTCCGAGCACTCAGCTATCAACACACTGCATTGTTGTGCGGAGCCAACCATTCCACTCCAGTGAGCTACTTCTTGAAACTTCAGCATAGCTTGTTGATCAGCCAGATCGTTTCGTCCCAACCTGCCCAACCACCCATTTCCTGCTAACTGAGAAAAGCTAACAGCAAATCAAACAGATACCCGAGAGGACGAAGTGGGGGTTCAATAGGAGAACGCCTGTTAAGACTTGATTGTGGTGTACAGTATCACTGCAGTTCATATTTGCATATTACTGGTGTGAGCAGAAAATGTTCACACTGGTTCTATGTGGTAATAAAAGTTCAATCAAGCTAATGTTCAATCAATGTGGGATTTTTTTATTATAATAATCATTCTAAAGAAAAACATTACAAACTCTTCACAAAGAAAAACTGAAAAAGGGACTGACACTAGAGGACTGAGCATAAAGAGTTTAAGGCAGGCTCTGCTAATCTCATTAGAGGTAACGCCGGTGTCTTAAACCTGACAAAAGCAACATGATCCCTCTATGGACCAGCTCCCAAGGTAATTCAAGACTGATGCTTCCACTGCCTGCTTGTCTTCACCAGGTCTGGACGGCTCCAACAAACTCCAGCTAAATAAATGAACGGAAATTGGGCCCGGACCTCTTCGCTGTTCTGCTGGGCTTTGAGTCAAAACCTGAGAGGCTAAAAGATAAAGAAGGAACGAGACAAAGGCGGACAGAGATCAGGCATGTGGAACGGCATCTGGGCACAAAAGCAGGAATCTGTGACAGCACACCCATACACAAACTCACCGCAGACTTCCACATGTGCAGGAAAATACAGTATGTTTGTTCGCCCACAAATCTGATTGTGACAAACTTTTCATGCACACGTGCAAGTTGAGCACCCAGCTGCTACTGGCTGCCAGTAAGAACCAGCACACCGTTTCCTCGAGCAGGAACAATAGCCTCCTTCAGAGCGGATAGCAGTGGCCTTCAGTCTTAATAATTAGGCAGCACGCTTCCATTTGGCTGCTGCAACTGTATCATAGCAGAAATAAAGTTACAGTTGAGCACTCCCTTATTGAACTGCCGTGTCAGGATGCCTGTCTTCCCCCCTTCATATCCATTTTAGCTCCATTAATAGACACAAATAGGAGGCTTGAGCTTGAGCACATGTGAGAGCTGCACCGAGGTAATTACATTAGCTCACATTATTGAAAAATAACGATTTTACTCATGGAAAGTCTCCGTATCTCCCCAGTCCTGTGTCTGCTATGAGAAACCACAGACTTCTCTTTGTTTCATCTTTTGTTTTGTTTTTTTTCACCCCCCTCAGCTCTGGACAGCTCTCTTCCCCTCTGTCGTCCTCTTGTCACCAAGTAGTCTTTTAGCGTCTGTCATCAAGGGATTTTGCTGCATGTGGGAAAAGCGGACTGGCTGGTTTGTCTACAACAATGTCTCGTAGCGGCCCAGCCCTTCTACCTGCCATGTGCTTTTCATGCGTTTCCATGGTAATTTGGTCAGCTGCAGCGCAAACTTTCTGCAATGCAACTCCCAATACACACTCAGCTCTTTGTCAAAGTTTTGCCCCACATTTGACCCAGACACACCGTCATACTTCCACTGTAGACAAAAGACATTGTCAGAAAGTTTGCCTTGCAAAAAAAAAAAAACCCAATGGCTCCTTATCCCAATAAGCGCAAGGGAACAGAAAGTAGATTGATTTTTGATGCATTCAGCATTTAATATAGCTACATTTGCATTTAAAATATATATAACAAAAACATGCATTGCAGTAATAGTTTTTTCCTTTTTAAATTTGAAATTAGTACTTTGCAACAATTTATAAAGCTAAATTGTTATGCAGTTACTTTTCCATTTGTCTTATTGCAGCTAAAGTGGTGTTGAGGTACACTGCAGCTGTGTAGTTATTTTAAAGTGACGTAAGTTGGAAATACAGGTTTTTGATCTGCGACTGACACCCTCCAGTTCAGTTAGCGTCATTGGTGCCTCTTGCTCTGTTATATAGGTGAAGGTGTAAAAAGGCAACACAAAATGGCTCAATATCCTGTCTGATTTTCACAGCGAAGCTCAAACAAGTTTATTGGAGGCGATAAAACAACCAAGTGTGGACAACAGTGTAAAACTCAAGTGGCAAGAGGAAGTCAAAGAAGACAGAAAAGTCAGACAGGATATCCTCTTTAAAAAAAAATGTCAAAAAATACTTTACGCCAAAAACTAAACGGGTGTTAATACGTGACAAGAGATGCAAAGATTGTCTTGTGGTACATATTCCCATGCACAGATGCCGCCAGATTTTTGCCTCTTTTTCACAGTCCCGCCTACTTGTCATTACCACAAGAGTAGATAAAAGAATGCTCTTTCACTAAACATGTAACCACCATTGCATACAAGTTTTAGCACACAGATTTTTGCATGTATGCACCTGTGTGTATGTCTATAGTCAATTCTCGCTCTCTTTAAATCCCATACAGACTTCTCTCATTCATTGTGTGCAAAGCTGCACAAAAGCCTCAGGTGTTTTCTCAGAAACACCTGATAAGCCCTAATTAGCAGAGTGTCTGCCCACCACAGACCAAGGAAACACCACCCAATTACCTGTCAATCTAAACCTGGCTCCACTTTCTCTGGGTGGAAATCTCCTACAACAAGAGCATTGTCATATTTCCATCTCTGTGCTCACAATTTTCAAAAACAGTTTCACGTAAGAGGAAAAAAGAAGCTAAAATTTGGACAGTTTACATTTGCATCATATCTTGTTTCAGTTCAAAGTTATTCTTTACTTTTGCTTTATTTAGAAATGTACCTAATCATGATATCCTGTACAGCAGTCTGTGAGCCGAAGAAATCTTGTTACATATCTTTAGCCATCTGCCCGAAATCCTGTCTGCACACAAGCCGCTGTTATGGCAACAAACAGCAACAGCCTGGTCTCTACCTGGCTTAAAAGTCAATAACTTCAGACTATAAAATACACATTTTCTTTCTTTGAAGTATTATTGCCTGCTGCTAAAAGGCAAAGGTGTACAATAATGTTTTGCCTGTATCTGTGAGTGTCTGTGTTTGTGTGTCTGTCTGTTACCAAAATATCTCCTGAACAACTGGACAAATTTTAATGGAACTTGCAGTTATCACTGGATATACATCTACAACTGATTACCTTTTGGAGATTCAAGATGGCTGCCACAGCCAACTGACCTTAAAAAAACACATAACAAGAGTACCACCAACGGTACATAGTACCTAGTAGTATTTCTGTTACTTAGATGTGAAGCTGGAGCATAGAGAGGGTTTTATCAAAGGTGTAACCTGTGACCTTTGACCCCATGACCTTGAAATTAATAGGGATCATCCTTGACCCATGAGGTGTCCAGCTGTTCAGTCTCATATTCTTACGTTACACAGTTGCAGAGTTACACCTTAGACAAGAAATTGCGCACAGATAGGCCCATCTTTTGATGGGTGTGTTAAAATGGATTTAACTCAGTCAGTTTTACAAATACTGAGGTAGAATTAGATGTGGTAGAAGCTGAGAGTCATTCAGAACGCGTACTCTGAGTATGAGATCTTATGATATTGCTTGGGACAGCACATAACATTATTTCCAAGGTTCAATCAAAACGACTACAGCGTCATCATTTCTCAGTATAAGGTGATCTTAGTCATCAAATTCTAGAAAGGCATGAAAAGCAGAGAGTGACATGCATTCCCTTTAATTACATAAAAGTCATTAATTACAGTTATTTAATGTCTTCACTCAACAAGACACTCAGCTAATCTGCCTTTAATTAACAGCTATCAAGTAATCCATTTTCAGCACACAGATGATTTCTACTGCTGTGATTTGTTCCTTCTCAGTTTCTCAGCTATTGATTATACGGTTTATCTTAACTGTTAGAGTGCACGATGTAAGTCTGAGCAAGACCCAGCTACTTTGTTCTTCAGATGCCTCTGCTCTGATCCAAAGACCTTCTTCTGTTCCGTTCAATCTTTCTTTTTTTGTTTGTGTTCTTTTCTTCTGAAATTATTATTTTTTTTAAATTGATGAAATAAAAGAAAGAGAAAGAGATGATTTTCCTATAAGGAAAATTCCATATACTAAGTACAGTAGTAAGAAAAGTTCCCCAAGATGAGTGTTGACATGTCAGATGCAAAGATATGAACTCTTACCACCACAAAGTTTCACTACAACTCCCACAAGTTTTCAAATAAAGTGACTAAACAGAGAGATGGATGTTCGACTGAACTCCTTTACACTTCTTAGATTCATAAGTGATGAATGATTTGTCCTTACAGTCAGAAGTCAGCGCCTGTATGAGTCACCATAAGCCAAGGCACCCCAAACACGCAATCTGACACACACACATAAAGCATCTTGAAGCAGACTTGTCTTTTAAAATTGAGCTTTATGCAATAGTGACGTGCAACTCAAAAACAAAGGAAAGCAATGTGCTTGTTGACATGTCGCTGCAGCATCTTTCTGCAGCGTTGCCCATCACTGAGCTTCAGGCCTTTCTGTGTAATATCTTTTTACATGAGCAACACTATTGATTGTTCACAGGCAATTACTAGGAAAACGCAGTCGTGTTGCCAGTCTCTTTCTAACCGGGGGTGAATTTAGGTGTCAGCTGTGACATTACAGAACAGTAATCTGGCCCTTCAAATGACCGTGACGTGACACACACAGTCGGCAAAAGTGTGTGTTTACACCGCACGGACAAACCCAGAACGGTTCTTACTGTGCCCAACCTTGAACCACCGCGCTCATCTCTGTTTACATGCCACGCTGCATCAAACTGACGTGGAAAGGATAATGCCAACAGTTACAAAATACAAACATGTTTGAGGTCTAAACAGAACCACCTGAACTTCCTCCTAAAAAGGAACAAAGTAAAAGTCTTCTTACCCAGAGAAGAAACTACTTCAAGACCACGAGCTATTGCAAGATATTCACACGTCTAACCATTACGACAAGACAAATTTTTCAAGTTGTTGAGCTTCGAGTGCAAAGCAGTCACGTATGTCCTCTCTCATCCAGCTGACGCTATATAACCCTTGAAGTCAGAACAACGAAGACAGAGAGTCTGACGCATTCTCCACTGATTTCCGCTATCACATGAATCTCTGAAACAAGAGGAAGGCAGTTTTAAAAACTACATATAGTGGTAAAACAAATCACAAGATTAGATGAAAAAGTCATGGAGAAGTGTAACCTAGAAGCTTGGAACTGGTATCATCAATGCAGAACCAAAGGGCAAAATATGAGATGGGGGGGCTGTGCAACACCTCCGTTTTTAGCTAAGAGAGAGGAACTCGGCACTTTGAGCAGTATATTATAGACAAGAAAAGGTCTGTAACAAAAACTATATAGGGCACATAAGTCACATCCTTATTTTTTGAATAGAGAAGTTTGAATTTCATAATTGTGTCACTGTCATACCTGTGTTCTGGCTTTAGATATGAGGCAAAAAACAAAGTCCTTCCTATTTTTATGACAGATTAAACGGTTTCCTCTTGTGTTTTTATAGCGTTTAACTTTTTCCAAACATCAGACCTTCCGTTCTCTTTGTTTTGTCATTACCTACATTCACTAAGACGGCAAGACACGAGGGGAGTGGGTGTCCCCAATACAAGGGGGGTTTCATCTTATAATTAGGGATTACCCTTTCACTCATCAGACAGCTTGACAGTTTGGGCACAGTCTCTTTTCAGGGTTCCAATCTGTCTGCAGGTCTGTCTGGAGCAAAAACAGTTTGTTTTTTTTACTCTTTATTTCATGGTGACTTTTATTAGTCTGTGTTCATCCCTGAAGCTTTGCGAGGCTTTATTAACAGCAGCTCTTTGGGGTTTTAAGAGAGATCACGAGAGGAGATAAAAACAAAGCTGCGTAAAGAAGGGCATCATATCGCCTCAGGAGCCATAACCCCTTTACCACTTCCACCCCCTATTCTGTTCACCCAGTGGGGGGTGGGGAATCTACAGAGGTGCCGCCACAGAGGCACTTACTGGATTACGGTCACCCTGCGACCATTTCTGTCAACTTAAAGTCTCGCTTCCAAATTATTTGTGCCTTTTACGTTGTTCTGTTTTGCATATTTCGCTTTCATGCTGATCCCTGATTCGCAGAGCCACATCATTTTACCCTCGCCTCGTATATTTTAAACTTCACCACAGAGATCAAAAGACAGGACCACAAAGAGGTGATTAAATGCACATCAAGACGGATTTATTTATCACACATTTAGAGGAGCCATGTTCTTATAGCCCCTGTTATAGACATTGTTACAAGACTTAACTGCGCAATCAGCCCTGTGTTCGGGAAACTGAAGCTCTGCGCCATGAAACTGAATTTTCTCATACAGATATATTTATTTATCTGCCACTAAATAAATAATAAAAGATAGATGTCAAAAATAAAGGTAGATGTGATGTAAAAGTTTAGCTGTGAATTTATCAAGGTTTACATGTTCTAAAGAAAGACCATGTTAACCACACACTCTGAACAAAGATGTGCTCCTGATGTGCACACTAGCTTGTTATTTCTGCACTTTGCAATACTGCTTTAGCTCAGCGGGTCTTGTTTGTGGGTTTGCTTGCTTTTAACGTGATGCAAATGTAACAGTAGGTTAGGTGTGATCGCCCAGCATTAAAAATGTGACATCATGCCTGTGTCTAAACTGGGTTTGATTCAAGTTTCATCTACTCTGCCCCACCCACACCTTTCAATGTTCTTGAGTTTAGAGTGAAACCTCTCCTAATGAAAGGGTTTCAAGCTTTTTTTTTAAGGCATATTTTGTCCAGCTTCCTGGTTCCTATTCTACTGTTTCTGACCTTGAGCTCTGCCCAGTCTCATGTTCTCCTACTTCACTGGGAAATCGTGAGGATTCCGTGGGAGATCCTATTTGCTGCAAGGCAAGCCGTGATGACAAAACACCACAAATGATACAAAGGATGGAATATTTTAATGAGTTCTCAGGAGTATTGATGGTACTGATGCTGCAGTGATTTACAGAACATCCCAACAATCTCAGGGAAACACGTAAAATCAAAAACAAAGAGGGGAGGACAAAGGAAAGCATTACATGATGGAAAATGATAACATCTATAGGTACACTGTATCCATGGGCTGTCTCTATCATAATGCCCACTAACACATTAATGACCTGATGGATCCTTTCATCTTTCATGGTCCATTGCAGGAAAAAGACTTCAGACTCCTCTGGCAAACACACATCCATTACACACAGATCTGTTTTTGTAGAAAAAAACATGGTTGCCTGGAGAGGGAACATTGTGGTGTCCCTGGACTCCCCATTTTATTCATTTATTTATGGAAGGTTAAATATACTCACTACAAAGTCATGAAGACCAGTCAAAAAATAAATAAATATATATATAAAGTAAGAAACCAAATCTACAAATCTATTTTTTTTATCTATATTGATAGTTGTTGTGTTCTTAAGTGAAAAATTTGTAAGCAAAAGTTGTGAACAAATGCCAATTACCCCATGCATTTGGTAGCGTCCACGGTAGAGCTGTTTAGGAAGGAGAAGTCCAACAATTTAGATGTATTTGTACATAATTATGCTCAGATTTATTTACTAAACTATGCAGGGAGGTTTTTAAGACAATGTTTAACTAGAGTTGAAAAAAGGGTAAACTTAGCCGTGTAGAAGTTTCACAAAAGCCCCATGTTTGAATGCTGACCTCTGCTCTTTAAGGTGCTCCACCACTCTGCTTCACCCCCGATATTTATTCTTGACAGTTGCCTTACTTGTTCTTTCCATTTTCTTTTGCATTTAGCAGCAGATTCACTTCTATTTCCACTTAAACTTAAACTCCAAGATTTCAAGCTTGCCCCATTCCACCATATTTGTTTATGTACACAGACTATGGCCAGCCTAATGTAGTTCAGTCAGGTAATTCAAGCTCATATGTGGATATTGGTGGATTTAGCCGAGTGCTTTGGTTACCTTTTTTGTTTTATTTTATAGTTTTCAGTTTGCAATTCATTCCTTAGAAAAATTATTTGACCTGAACACAATGTTTGCTTAAGAACAGAGACTATGTAAGTGAAATATGTGTCTATGATTCTGACTATGTAAACTATGACTAAGACTATGTATAAAAATACACAGAGGATTACACCATCACTTTTATTTACTGTAAATTTTACACAAGAAAACAAAATTTATCAGAAAACTGATCATCTTTTTGTGAAGTTAAAAGTTTGGGTTTCGGTTTGCTGTAGGGTACTTTGCAGATATTAAAAAAGGTCATGTGTGACTAATGTTGTCATGTAACCTTTCGGGGAGTACGTGCCAAATCTTTGACTCTTGCTGTATGACAGAGCTCATGTAATGTGGACGTATTTAAGCTGCTGTCATTTTTACAAACAGAACCCACTTCCACTAAATCGAGCTGTTTTACTCAAGCTGTCTGACCTCTATCATAACTTGGCTTGTGGTGTGGTTGTTGGGTAGGTTCATCATGTCTTTAAGCTTTGAAGGAATAAAGCCAAAGCCTTTTCTGTATAAGTGCTTATAAGAGCTGAATTTCAGACGACTTGCCATCATCTGGTTGTGTTTTAAAGTCTGTCTGTCATTCAGAAAATCTAATGACCTAAAGATCTCCAGAGGATGAGAGACGGAGTAAACTCTGAAGTTCCAAATAAAACGAATGGCTTCAGCAGGCGGCTCTTTTCTGGCCACTTGGGACAACTGAAAATCCAAGAAATCTGTCTCCAACATATTTCTGGGACTTGGGAGGTGGGGTTTTCAAGTAGTCTCGTTGAGTTTTCCAGCTGCACAAACAAAGCTGACTGGAAAACAAAGCCTTCCAACAGGAAAGATGAAACAAGAAGCTCTCCAAAAAGTAGCAGGGTCTTCATGTGTACCTGCTCAGGGACTGCTCACAAGTTCGCTCTGGAAATGACCAGAAATCGGGAAGCCGCAACACGACCGCACTGATTAAGCCTTGTGCTCGAGCAGACAGTTTGAAGTCGCTCCCATCCAGTTCATAAATCACTGCACAACCTAAACAGTGGTTGCAAAGTGCAACAGATCCCATCCAAAGCCACAGCAGAAACCAGAAACCCTGTATTCAATCTACTTGTCCTTGTCTCTCCAAAATTTATAATGATGTTAAGACATACAAAAAAATGTCAGTTGAATTAAACTTGTTTTTTCTAATTGCTTCTATCTGGCAGCTTTTTGGAAGTTATGCTGATTCAGGCTTGAAATGTGAGGAGGCGGAGGTTGGCGTTGTCCTCACGCTAAAAAGTATTAGGAAATCCTGGCATGCTGCTACAGGCATCAGTGCCTGGTCATGGGGGGTCTTACGATTTGTCCAAGCGCTTCAAGTGGAAAAGGAATGTAAGCTGAGACTTGAAGCGCTAATGGGTTCTTTCATTGTCTAAAACACCTTCCTAAAATAGCTAAAGGCATTTTTCCCCCCTCATCTAATATCAGTTTATGTAAACGTTTATGTAATAATCAGAGCAGAACTTTTACAACCCAGAAAGATTGTTTAAAAAAGGAAAGACAAATAAGGGAAAAAAAAAACGAGTTGTGCATTTGTGTTCCTCTACCTGCCAGTCAAGATAAAGCACATCCTTTTCTCTGTGCTGTTTACAAAATGGGGGGAAAAGAAAGGAAAGATGGCCATATTTATTCCTCTGATTGGAGACACTCCCAGCTCCTGGCTGTGATTCAGAAACCTACATGCTGTCAACTGTGTGTTGTGACTTGCACTTCAGCAGCTTGCGAACAGAAGGCGTTTATTTTGTTCCAGCTGCCGCACCCACGAAAAGTGTTTTTCTGCTGAGTACCAGCAAGAACTCTTAGAAAATAGAACCCAGATGGCTGTCCTAGAGCACTATTAAAATCAAAGACTAAACCCCCCCGGATAAAACAATCTATAAACACAGGTTAGCTCTCACGTTATCTTCCTTGGCATCTACCCTGTATGTTTGAATATACTGGCTGTTATACTGGTTCCATTTGAACAGGTAAAGACTCTGCCTCTGGTTTCCGGCTCTTCTGATCAGACTCCATAAAGTGGTGAGCACAGACAACAAAAGATGAGCTAGCCTCCCCAAGGAAAGCGCTTCCTATAAACGGACTGCTTTCAGGCCTGAGCTGAAACGTGAGCATCCTTCAGGGACCACCACTCGTTCCTGCCTCCATCCCCCCCAGTGACCTAAGAGTTTTAAAAAGTCCCACAAATCTAGTTCCCACCACTGAAATGCCATTAATTTATTTCGCCTTCCATGCACTTACACGTCTATTTATTTATCCAGCTCATCTGTTTGTCTTAATTTCTCACGCTACCCCCCTTGTGGTCCCCATTGAAAAGGGTCAAATTACAGTGGAGGAGAATGGGGCTGGGAGTTGGGCCTGCAGCAACACAAATCCTGAACTTATGAGGTAATGGGTTGGTGGTCTGGGTCAATATTTCTGCACTTTAAGACATTAGCAGTCCTTGTAGAGGAGCTTTAGGTCTTTAAGTTTTAGGTCTGTTTAATGGCCGGCTGTGTAAGCCTTGAGCTGTAGAGCTGTGGCTGCAGCACCTTCTGATGATTTGTGCCAAGGCCAGAGATGGTGAAGGGGAGAGGTGAAGAAGCCTGACAGCAGACAGCCTGGTCGGGTGGCGAGTGTTGTTCTAGTACTATGGAAAACTTATGGACTGGTGGCTGCATTGTGTCCCGTCTCCAACTGGTCATACTGGAGGAAACGCCCGTGTCCATAGGTGGCCAAAGCGAGTTTCCCTTTGCACAACACAGGCATCAATGAATCTGTTGACAGGCCCTTCAACACATGATAGTCCTATCCAAACTCCAAGCTTCCGCCTAACCCCCATTTCATGATGTTATCGCAGTAAGTTGTTTATTAGTTTGAATTCAACAAGGCTTTTCAGCATTTGTGTTTTTTGGTCTTGTTACCACAGCTGGGAATGGAGATAACACCAGCCTGGGCAGTTTCAGGCAGTCTGTTAATGAACACCACACCGGGCAGAGAAAGTTGGACTGAGCACATGATAGCGGATGACAGATGGAGGCTTTTATCTGAGCAATAAACATGAGTTCCTCTGCCTTATCATCTTATCACACCGTGACTTGAGGATTCTCCCAGGACAGCTTCTGGAGAATTGACACCTATGCTTCCTTCTCTATAGACAAAGTGAAACATGTTATAAAATAAAGAAATACATAAATAAATAAAAACTTCAGTCATATGGGCAAATCATTTGACTGGAATAAAACACAATACACCATAATTAAAAAAAAAAAACTGTGCAAAAATGTAACAAGCTGTTCTGTTAAGTTTGCAGAGGAGCCCCATGAGATTAACTCCTGTACACAGGGGGGAGAATGGGGGCTTTTGTCTTATTAATACATCCTTTCAATACAATGCCTTCTTTAGAGTGACGGATGAACAAGCCCCAACAGCATCGGAGGGGTCAGAGCTGGGTGGAAAGAGGCGCGGGGGGGTGGCACAGCAGGCTGCGCAACGGCTCCAAGGAACTGAGATTGTTTGTGTGTGTGTGTGTGGGAGGGGGGTTAACAAAAACTATAGTTTACTACTATCTACAGATGATGCATTAGGCTGCACCCTACCACACTCCCGCTGCATGCGGCTCATTTATTGCCCAGTGTGTTGATAATTAAGCCCACACCGCGCTGAGCAAAAAGACGCACCGCGCTTGAGAATTACGCGTAAATATTAACCGCAGCAGCAGTTTTTCTTCTGCGTTCTGGTAGGTAAAAGTGCAGCGTCAACCCCTACATGTGGAAGTTCGTGCTGACATTTAAGCGCCCGAGTGAGTCATTGGCACATTTGGAGAATTTTTAACATCACGAACGCGTATTTTCCCCCTCCTGTCGCTTATTACCGCGTTTGTTTGTGAAGAGAGAAAACAACGAGAAGTTTGAAGATAAAACTTGATTTTTTTATAGGTAGGCAGGTTTTTCCACAGAAGTACGGGAAGCGAAGCGCAGGTCCTTTTGTCCCCCAGCACATGCTGGGACAATATTTCGCACAGCTGCTCCAAACCAACTTACCCCATGAGAGACGTGGAAGAAAGCGGCGAAGAGATGTTTGTCCCCAAATGGTCCTCACTCGTCTTCCTCCTTTGGTTTCCACAAAAAAAACTAAATAAAATTGTTGTTGTTTTTTTTCAGAAAAAGCTGCGACAAAAGTTCAGCTCTGTCCTTAGGAGGAGGCGAGAATCGGGCTTGACATGAATCAGAACTTTAAGAGAAGACCAGACGGCGTGTCTCGTCTCGTCAGTGGTAAATCCATACCCGGTCTGCGCGCGCGCTCACAGACAAAACGATTCCTGACCAAAAAAAAAAAGGGAAGTCAGGCGAGACAAATTCAAAAAAATCTCACTTTCTCTCCAGTCTGATTGTCCTGCTGCTCTGTGAACAACAGCTCTAAGGGCTGAGGAGTGTCAGGGAGGCGCGCACACACACAATAGGCTCCTCTCTCTCTCGCTCTCTTTCACACATACACACACGCAAACACACACCCACACATACACCAGAGACCGACGGCGTGGGGTGTACGGAAACGTCATGTGCCATAAAGATTTGCGCGTTTTCACTGTCTTAGCACAAATCGGTGGCCGGCAGTTCGTTTGGAACATTCTGTTTTAGCCAATTTCTGTGTTTTAGTGCACAAAAATCAAATCCAGATGTTCCACTTCATCACTTCCTTTCCGCCCTCAGCAGATCCCAGCATGATCCAAGGTTTACAAGTTTCAGCTCATCCTGTCTCTGGTTCCCTTTGGGAGCCCTGGCAGCCATATAAACTTTGTTTGGGATTTAGGCAAAAACGCAGCAGTTGTTTGCCTTTCCCCTCGTTTTTTTTTTTTTTTTGTTTTGTTTTGTTTTGTTTTTTTTTTCCAACTTTTTGATTTATTTTAGATTAAAGGGATAGTCTGGTCACTTTTGAAGTGATGTCTTGTTAAATAGTTAACAGTATTTACGCTGCATTTCATGTGTACTCTGAAGTCAGAGCTCCAAGTCAACTCTTTTCAAGTCAGAATTTTAACTGGGAGAGTTGGAGATTCCCAACCAGCAGCCCTGACCTCAAAATCCAACATGGCTAACTTGTACTTGAACACTTTTGGTTTCAACTTTTGTCAGTTTGCATTTCCAGTTACACACACTTAGTCCTTTCCAACCACCATTAGTAGCATTAGCAGCCATTTGTTTGAGATGCAGAGAATTCCACCACTATCGGCTTGTGTTGGTAATAGTAGTTAGCCTGGTCACTGAGCTCAACCACCAGGTAAGGTCGGGTCTGACATCATTCCCAGATCTGAGTTCCAACTTCTGACTTAAATGGAACAGAGCAGTAGTGCCTTATCAGTCGTGACATCAGTTTAGATCACTGAGTATGAAGAAAAAGGTGGAAGTCTTCATCCAGGCTAAGCTAATGGCAAACCTAAGGTGCCCTGGAACAGTGTAGAGATTTAATATTAGCTCATGTTTCACATCAGTAAGTTGTTGAGAAAGCTGTTTTATAAGCCTGAAAAATGCAAGGCCTTAGCCTAGCCAAGACCTCTGCCCTTTCCTTCGTGCTCTATGACTGATTAATAAGGTACTAACTGCTGATAACTATTTGACAGAGCATCACTTCAAAGATGACCAGACAGAGTTGTAATTTTTCCATCTCCCTCCCTTCCAGGCGTGTCTATAGGTGTAATAAGGAGGGTGAGGTGAGCGTGTTAGTCAACAGGGCTGTGTCTGAGACTGCAGGTGCTGTCTCTGGTGAAAGAGCCTCTATCAAACCTCTGAGGAGGTAATAATGTCTCCACAGTCATTAACTTGAAAACCAAAGCCATCCCATGTGGCGATGATGTCATATGTCTGTGTAAAGAAGGAGCTTCATAACATTATCACATTATAGCAGGTATTAGTTTGCTTGAGAAACATCTAAATCTGCTTGGTTTCTGTGCTGAAGAAGTTTGTTTTCATTCGTGCAAAATATGGGTATTTCCAGACTACTTTCATAAAGGAAAATGAAAAATGAAAGACTTTTGTTGGAAATAAAAAAAAAACTAGTAGGCTGCGTGACAGAGTAACTTTCAGATACACTTTTACTATGAGTCTGGCCACAACTCTGAGCAGGAAACAGATGTTACTTCTTCAGATTAACACACTGTGGGTTTTTTTTTTTAAGTTTTTTTTCTTCAGGTTAGAATTGTGTGATGACGTCAGGGTGTGTTTGAATGTGAAACTATACTCCAAACCCCTCAGACAGCTCACCTCCAGCAGTGAAGAAACCCATTAGTAAACACTGTTTCCAGATGAGGTTTTGTCTGGACTTTACCAAACAGTTTCAACAGCGTTGACTGTTGTGATTTGTCTTCATGCTTTATTAGTGAGAGAAGTATTGTGCAATCCACTCTTCCAGCACTCAACACCGCCACCCCCGCAGTGATGTTGTAAGTAGCTACTCTCTCTCTCTCAAAACAAAAGAACAACTTGTAACAACAAGAAAATAAGCTTACTAATATCATGGCATCTTTTAATTTGTTATCTTAAGAGAAAGAAGCCCACTTTCACAGTTTTAATGCATCATAAAAGCTTCTGTTCTCACTTTCTGTGTTCTCTAACCCAAGGAGTGAGCTAATGGGTGTATAGCAGGAAGCCTTCATAGACTGACTGCTCACTGTCAGCAGGTTCATTGTGGCACACTTTTAGGGGCTTACTTCTCTATAGCTGTGTCTCTCACTGGGCCTTTAGGGGAGGGGTCAAGAGCCTGACCTCACTTCCTGTTGGGGNGGGGGGGGCTGCTCACAAGCATTCCATTGTCTGTGAGAATGTGCACAGGCTCGGGGGACTCTGCACATCTGGCAGCTGTTATTAGCAACCTTCTGTGCCCACTCCTTCATCTCTGATGAGGATTGCTACATTTACCCCCAGACAAGTCAAAACTACAGAGATGACATCTTCTGCGAAAATACAGCAGGAACTCGGAGCGCTGAATGAATTTGTTGAAATTTGGTGAAGAAGCTAAAATTGAGGTGTCAACATTAGAAGAAGCAGAACAATAGCTAATAGAGCGAAAACATAGTTAGAAATTAAAAGCAGTAAAAGCTAACTAAAAGCTAAAAGTAGCTAAAGGTTAAGAAAAGTAAAAAACATTCTGAAAGCTAATAGTAACAAAAAGCAAGCTAAATGTATCAAAAGGCCAGTTTTAAGCTGAAAGTGTTTAAAGGTAAAGTAGCAAAAGGATAGCTGAAGGCTAAACGTAGCAGAGACATGGCTAAATGTAACAAAATGTAGAAAAAGTAGAGCAGATTTCAAAGGGAACAATGTTTTTGAAGGTTGAGAAGATATCTTAGGTATGGGGAAAGAACTTTTTAAATAAAGTTAAATATTTCTAAATGTATAAAATATATAAAAACAAAAAGTCACGGCACTCGTCTCCCGAATGAGCTGACCGGTTTAATATATGAATGAGTAAAATAGCACAAAGAATGTGGAAGTAGCTAGATTACAAAAAACAAATGTAAAAATTTCAAAAGAGGAAAACAAAAGTGTAAATGCTGAATCTGTGGGATGAAAATGTTTCATTAGTTTTGCTTGGCAAAGCAGACATGATGTTATTTTTTAGCAAAGTGTTGGCACCATAATGATGAGCTCGTAAAGGAAAAGTTCAGATTTCTTGAAGTGTGAGCGGTCTTACCTGCGGCAGACGTCAGAAGAGAATCCCCAAAATGTTTTTCTGTGCGTCCGATTTATAAAACAGAACCCCTGTCAGAAAAAAAAAAAAAAATTGCCATCTAAAGCAGCTCAAAGTAAAATTGTGGTTCATCTGAAAGTTTACCAGTCATTTCATACATGGGTATTTTCCATTAAATACTGTCCATGTTTGAACACAGTTTGCAGTCTGTTGGAACACGCTCTGTATGAAACACACATTGCCAAATGAAGTGTGTCAAGCGGTCAGATGCAAAAGTAAAAACCAATACAATAGAGTCTAGCTGAACATGACATTTTTGAAGTTTAAATTGGTTTACATGGCAGTTTGCTCTGGAATAGGCCTCAGTTTGGCTAGCTGTTAGTTTGCCTCCTTAACTAGAATATCTCCCTGATGAAGTTATGTTTGATTTGCTTAAAGGTTAGACTGTAATCATGCAATAGCCACGTTGCGGGAAAGTTGCGGTGTCAACATCCCGGAGTTGCAATTTATACACAAACAGGATGTGCACAACCTGCTGAAACTACACAGAAGTGCCTTACATGGTGGAAACATTGACACCAATTTTGATGCATTCTGCAAGGTTGGAAAAGCAAGTGTACGCTTTGCAAAAATCTCTGGATAAGTGGATTTTATTACTGCTGCTGCTAACTAAATGTTCATTTCTATTGCTCAAACTGTACATATATACTATGTTATCTTATTCATAGTCTTAAACATGCTGTCATTGGTTTGACAATGCAACCTGCACATTTACTACAAACAAACGTTAAAAAACAGTGTGATGTACTCTGATGCTTTAGGTGGGCTGTGGTCTCTTGACCTCGTTTTGAACCTATCATAAAAGGTGATGGGAAACAGATTGTATGTTTGAGATTAACCAGCAACAGAAACTACCGAGTCAACTCCACAAAGTCAAGACACTGCATTGTTCTTATTTCTCATCTCTGTAGATTCAAAGATCAAAAAGACCCAAAAAGGCAAAGTCGCCTCTTCAGCTAGATGCTCTGTGTTCCTCCTTTTAGAGCCAGGATTACACTGGGGAAGTCATTAACAGCACATTCTAACTGTTCTCATGCTCTGCATCGCATGAGACGGGGACTTTCCATTCCCCGTTGATCCTCATTTCTTTAGCAAATAAAGTTGGACCACAAATGCAACTGTCAGTGTGCTAATGACGAAATAAAAGGAAATCCTATTGGTTCCGATGGTGTGCCCCGTGTTTGCTTTTCTGAGTACCTGTGAATCATTGATGTGTGGGCATGAGCAAAAAAAAACAAACAAAAAAAACCCTGTTTTAACTACAAAGATGACATTTACTCATAAGTTATTAAGGGGAAAAAAAGTTGCTATCACTTTCTCTTCCACATAAAAAAGCATCCCAGACAAAAAGCTTCCTCTTTTTTTTACTGCCCAGATGCTCCGACCGGCAGCAGATGTCTAGTTTTAAAGTTTTAAATATTCTTCAGGTCATGTGCATTAGGTTTTAGTCAGGGCAACGTGATCTGGGTGACAAAATCACAAAATAAAAAAAGAAATGGAGAAAGAAATCTGTCATGCTGGCGTCTGAGTGGCTGTTTTCACAACAGCTTTCCATTATCTGTGCTCAGATTAAACTTTTTATTTCCTAAATAGAAGGATGAAACTGTGAAAACACATACAGTTTCTCTTCTGTATTGAGATAATTGTACGAACGCTGGTTTAGCATTTGTTATTGTTTTACTCTTTTTATTTTTCTGTACATTTCTGGTAATCTAACAAATTCTGCATATTTTGTGATATTTTAGCTATTCATCCAGCAGAACATTCAACTAATTCCTGGTTTTTGTCATTTTTGCAATTTTTTTACTTCATAGATCTTTTTGAATCCTTCTGAAACACTATTCTCTGAAATTTACTCCATGAAACCTGCTCTAATTTTGTCTTTTTGTGCTACTTTTAGCTTTCAGACAGCCTTTAAATTTTTTTTAAAGCTTTGTCCTACTGTTCTGCAACTTGTAGTTTTTAGCTTCTTTTCTGTTACTTTTAGCTTTTAGCTAACCTTTTGCTACTTTTATGTAGCATTTTACTACTTTTGGCTTTTCGCTAGTTTTCCTTCTTTTAGCTTTAACAAGTCTGTTTCACTTTCTTCTGCAAATGTCAGAAAAGTCTCTCAGCCCTCAGTATACACACAAAATGCCATTTCTCTTCTTATATAAGAACTTCTAGGACATTTTGCAGGTTTAAAAGTCAGCTGTGCTTCTTGTGGCGACAGAGATCCGGTCTCTTACTGATCAAGGAGCGTTCTGTCTGGAGTCGGGGCGTCTTATCTGCGCTGTCTTGTCTGCACTTTAAACACCAGGCTGAAGTGCTGCTGTGCCACATGTCTCTGCTGCTCACAGCTTTAGAAGTTCATCCACCGTCCCAACTTACCCCTCACCCTACCGCCACCACCAGAAAAAAAAAGTAATTTTGCTCTTTAATTCAGGACAATCTAGAAACTTTTGTTTTGTGTTCAAGAACTTGGTCTGTTTATTTTGTAGTGCTGTAGCCCGACTGAGTGTCTGCATTCAGATATAGGTTCTGTTGCTATTGATGACTTTTAAAATGAAAAGCCTAGCATCCCTTGAAGGAATGCATATTGCCCGCCAACTTTCAATCTTTGAAAATAACATTATGCACATCTCATGCAATATCTCAAAATGTCACTCTCAGAGTGTGTGTTATGGATGACTCTAAATGTTAGTTCAGTATATATAGAACTGATAAAGATCTAACCATTCTTTTGTGTTTTTTAAGGTCACCTGTCTATGGCAGCCATCTTTAATCAGGCTGAATCCACAGTTTAATCAGTTGTATCTGCATGTTTTTACTGAATGAGATAATTAGGTAACAGATGCGCACATGAACACACACACAGACAAAAAAATGATCACATTACAGTCAATGTCTTTTTTTATGGCATTTAATCTAGTGTTTCTGCCACAACAAACTTTTCATAATTTTTGCCTCCAGCTGGATCATTTTTGGCACTTTCGTAACTTCCATCTTAAGTCACGAGTATAAAGTTACATTATTTGTACAGCATTACCTGAATATGTTGTTCCCAGGGTTCAGTTTAGTATTTGTCCCAGTTCCCCTGTCTGATTATTTGTACTGGGTGTCCGTTGTTTTCAGATTCTTCAGGTCCACTCAGGGACAGTAAAGCACGGGGCCCACACAGTTGTAGTGGGGGTTAAAACCATGACTTTTGCGGCTTCCTGAAGATTAGCACAGTGTTTATAAAGCCTTACTGAAGTACCCTTAGCAAAACAAATATAAATCCAGACATTTATCGTTAGAATCGTTTCCATCAACTTTAGAGGCCAAAACGTGTTTTCACACAGCAGAGGCAGAAGTGATGCAATGACTGGTCTGGTCTGTGGTCAAACTGTCATCTTGCAGTTCTGGTGTGGGAATACTTTAGAACAAAAATCAGAATAAAACCACAGAGGCGTTGCAAAGGGGGCAACTAAAGACCTGTTGTCTTAACCTGAAACCTAATAACCGGCTCCTCTTGACTTGATAAAGAAACCGAGCGCTGACACTTCTCATTAGTTCGCTCACCACAAGGTGAAAACATTTGTTCCAGGTTTGCTAATAAATGTGCTTCTTGCAACAATAAGAAAGGAGAGCAACTGCAAAGTGCAAGAATGTGTCCAATAAAGAATGTTTTCTCAGTTTAGATAAATGTGTTTGGAGTGTCATGCAAGCTTTTTTGAATCTGAACGTCAGATTGTTAAAGATGGTTAGGAGGCTGTGAGATGCTCTGCCACATCCTGCTTTTTCTTCTTTAACCTCTGATGTTGACATGAGATTTTAAAGAATGATACGTGCTTGCTGGGGAGTTACAGACGAAATGAGCACAGATGTTACACAGTAGCACAAGAGAAAAAGCATGTGCTTGCTTTTTATCGCTCACCGCCAAAGGAGGAGGCAGAGTGATTTTGTCTGTGTGTGTTTGTTTGTCTATATCGTCAGCAAAATTTCACATAAACTACCACACGGATTCCAGAGAAACTTTCAGGAAGTAATTATTTGTTGCACCTCTACAACTGATTAACTTTAGAGCCAACCCAATTTAAAAGTAAAGTAAAAAAGGTATTTGTGTAGCACATTTCAGCAGCAAGGCATTCAAAGTGCTTTACATCATAAAAACATCAGTAAAATCATTACAATCATCAAAAACATCAATACAATCATAAAAAAATAAATACTAAATGACTGCTAATCAACATTAGCCTACATAAAAAGCTATATACTTCAGTGATTTGTAAAACAAAAAGGTGTGGTAGTAACTGAGAGTCATTCACAACACACTCCAAGTGCTAACAGTTCATGCTAGATCATGAGAAATGTTGCCTTATCACAGGAGACTGTACATAATGTTATTTTCAAGGTTTGACCAAAATAGCTACAACCCATTTCTCAGTATGTCATAATCTTAAAACTCTTGCATGAAAGGTGGCGAGCGATAGGCATTCCTTCCAGGAATGCTAGGCCTTTGAATTAGTCTGTTTCTGCTGATTTTAAGATAAATAAATAAGACAGATGGAGGCGGTGGGTGGGTAAAGAGGAAACAGAAAGGAGATGGATGTTTGTAAATACAGAAATAGAAGAAGTGAGGCTGATCAGCAGAGTGTAAAACAAGCTTTCTGGAACCGGGTCGAGCGTGCACCGATTGGATTCTTGCCTGGAGAAGTTTGGATAAAGGAAACTGGACAAGATGCTCCCTGCAGGTTTTTTTGCTCGAGGCAGGGAGTTAAGCATTTGTTTAGAAAAGCGTGTTTACAAAAAGGCATTTTTCCTGACACATAAATCAAAAGGTGTACGTTTCTTCCCCGGAGGAGGCAGTTTTGACTTCCCGAAGGGAAGCTGGATCTTGGCTGCCGGTGTCAATGCAAGGGGGGGGGGTCATCAGATAAGAGGGATCAGGGTTGGGGCCATTACTTTAATCCATGTTGTTCTCTAACATCAACTTTATGCCTCTGGTTAAAAGTGAACAATCAGCGAGCCACACTGCCAAGGTTGTAAAAACCCACTTTAAACAGGAAGACAAAGGATGTGAGGAGAGATGGCAGGAGGGCAGCAGGGGTGTAGATCTCACACGCTCCTGATACGGCCTGAAGCTCTTCTGCCGTTAAAGCTGACACAAATCTAAACATGCACACAATGAACATGAGGCAGACCATCACGTTGACAAAGGGTGGGACAGAAAAGCTTCCTCGGAGACCATGACAAGTTTAAAGATGCTGATGTCTGTGCTCATTTGTCTGTCTGTTGTCAAAAACCACTGGAGCAAATTTAATAATAATCTCAATAAGTATTCCCTAGAAAGACATTTACAACTTATTAACTTCTATAGTTGACCCAATTCAAGATGGCTGCCACAGCTAGTCACCCTTAAACAACACAAAAATGGCTCAGACTCAGTCAGTTTTACAGATACTGAGCTGAAGGTTTGGTGTAGTAGTAGCTGTGAGTCATCCTCAGCACATACTCTGAGCACAAACACATCTCATGAGATGAAACCAGGTCTGAGCAGCTCTAACTCGGTCCCTGCTCATCACAAGTCTTATAAGAGAATCCTAATTTAACACTCTGGCATGAAAGGCATTTCTCTAAATGATGCTAAGTCTTACATTTCTGTATGAATGACAAGCAGATACGGGTTTCAAGGGAGTCTGAGACTATGACTCATCAGTAATATTTACACCATCATTTTCCAAGTATGCGTTTTCAAAGAAGGGTATTTTTGTAAATGACAGCACAAATCATAACACAAAGCAGTGCTTTTTCTCTAAATCATGTTTTATTGTGAATCACCTTTGAACCACAGAGGGACCTTCCCAGGTTTACTAGTTTCACACTGCTGCCTCCCTTGTGGTCCAGCTCCACACGCCACCCTGCAAACGCAGCTTTGATCAGCGCACATTCTTCCCATCACCATCTCACTTTCCTCCCCTCTGTTTATTACTGGCTGCAGCTGGAACGCCTCCAGTTTGCTCCGACTTCACTCCGCCGAGGTCGGCCTGACAAAATTCCACTCCACAGCGCTGGAACAGCCACACCGTGTTTGAATCAAATGTGGCAAGTTTTCATCGTTTGTAATTTGGCTTGGGGAAAAAAAAAACTATCTTTCATGTTTATCTTTTTTCTCTTTCTGACTTAGTTATCGCCCACCGGGAAAGATGAAGGCAGATTATTATGTTTCGTGTCTGTCTGTGCCTGTCTGTTAACCAAACATCAACCACTGAAAAAATCTTAATGAAACTTGCAGAAAGGAATCATTAGCTGCACATCCACAAATAATTAACTTTTGGAATCAATGCAATTCAAGATGGCTGCCACAGCTTTAAAGATTTAACCAAAACGGCTACAAAAACAACATAAGATAATCTCAGGTTAAATCTATTGCATGACAAGCGGCAGGTGATATGCATTCCTATAAGGAATGCTAGGTGTTTAATTTAATTAGGTTTTCACTCGATGCTGCTGCCACACCGTTATGTTTGGAGTGATAACTGACCCGTGAGTTTGTATTTATAGAAGATGACAGGGATAAGTGAGCTTGAGCAACAAGCTGTGCGAACACAGTAGTTCAAAAACAAGTGTGATTGACAATAAAGATGTTTTTTCATGTCCAAACAAGTACAGGAGATTACCAGAAAAAGATTTGCGCATTAAACGAGCCACTCAGCATTACAAGTTTTGTGCACACCTAATGGCTCCACAAATCACAAGTTTTTACTCACCCACTGCATGTGAACGTTTGCAAAAGAACTGTTCCTGTTTTTTTATTTTTTTATTTATTTGTGTGAGTCATCTCTTCTGCCATGTTTTAAGCACTTTCTTTTCCAGCTAAAGAGGCAAGCTCGTAATACAGGGCTTGCCCAAACAAAAGCCCTGCATACAATCAAGTCTTAAATGTCATTAAGTTTCTGTCTTTTCTTTTTAATCTCCAAATAAGTATGTATCGCAAACTGCAGAGCCTCATAAATCAGCTGGCATCTGTGGCTTTAATTTGTCCTTGGTGTTGTCAAAGTGATTTGTTGCGTTGGCTTGTAAGTTGCAACATAGTTTTGGGGTAGCAAAAAAAAAAGTTTCAAAAGGGAAGCTTTCCTTGTACTTTGAGCCATGAAGAAGGTGACGAAAAAATAACTTTGTGGCAGGATCTGAGACCGATCGCCCTACTTATACTCTGAACAGTAACTGATTGCACAATATCTGTGTTTAAAACTTTGCCGTTAACTATTGGTGCACACTCGATTTGTCTGTTAGCAAAATATCTCATGAACCACAGATTGAACTTTAATGAAACTCTTAGAAAGTAAATATTGAAAGTACATCTACAACTGATCAACTTTTGGAGTCATACCACTTTAAGTTGGCTGCAACAGCTAATTGGCCTTGGCATATACAAAAATGGCTATGCTTCTTTGAATTTTACAGATACTGGAGTGAGATTTGGTGTAGTAGTAGCATACAAGTTATTGTATTATTGAATGGAATTGTGCATAATGTTACTTTCATGGTCTGACCAAAAAACAACAGTGTTTTTCAACATAAGATTATATTACTTTAAAACTCTGCCATGAAAGGCAACAGAGTTTTCTGTGTTTTCTCTAAATAAGAGAAAAGTTACCAGAAAGGAACCAGATTGCCCGTTAATAACCTCCTCCACATTAAAAGTGTTGCTGTGGAAGCACAATCTAAACAACGTGTAAAGTTAATTAACTGCTGCTCCAGATTCCACAGACTTACTCAAGAACTGGCAACCCATCCCAACACGCAGCACGGTGTCTCATCTCATTACTGAATAAAAATCACCCAGACAATGACACGCGCTGTCACTTTTTTCCCAGCTGAAGCCCATGGAGACTCGAGTGTGACGCCCTTTAATTGACTTCTCCCAAAACATGTTCAGAGGCGCTGCAGCGTCATTAGATCTGTTGGCCCCGAATACACTCGTCTGTGAGTGAGGCTTTCACAAAATGATGACTCTTAGCTCATGCTGCTGCTTGCCAGCAGGTCTGGTTCTGCTTGCTGATTTGTAAGTCATGCCATTACAGTTTTCCAAATGTGCACAATGGGAAAGAAAGCTTTTTGGATAGCTATCTACCCTGAGGGCATATTTGATAAGGAAGCCATCTGCAACTAAACATTTATCCCTCTGACCGTTAAGGTGGGTGATGGGAAATGCAAAGCATGAGACGTTGAGGTGTTCACGTATAAAATGTTATATTTGGCAACGAGAATGGCCCATAAACTGACACAAAAAAACGCCGCTGGATAAAAAAACAAAAAATGTGACTTTAATTAAGAGCTTACACAAATTCTTCGGTGACTGGCAGGGATGTTACTAACCCAAAGCAGATTGAATTAGACACTCCCTCTCATGGTGAAGCAGCAACAAGGCCACAGTTTTTTATGAACTTCAGAGAGTCTGTCTAATCCAGATCCAAACTTTTTCTCTGATGTTACAAACACATACACGCTCAAACAAGCAAACTGTTCAGACATTTGGAATAATAATCAAGCCTCCAAGTGGGGAGTACTGACTCAGATAAACTGCATTGTTCAAAAGGAGCAACTAAACAAAAGAGCAGAAAAGTTCCCCATAGTGTCACCTAAATAACTCCTAGGAGAGCTTCTTCGGTTCTCTTTCTTTGTCAAATCTGTCTGTTGAAAGTCTGTCACTGATTTACAGTCAGAAAGACTGAAGGCTAATCATCCCCTACCTTTCATGTCAGAGTATGTTGGAAATGATTCTACTACCACACCAAGGTTTAGCTCAATATCTGTAAACTGGCTGAGTTAGAGTAATTTTTATGTTGGGTAATGTTGATTAGCTTGGACGGGCATCTTGAACTGGTGTGACTATGAAAGTTAGTCAGTTGTAGATGCACATCCAATGATTTTTTTTCTGAGGGTTTCGCTAATGGGCAACATTTAATTTGCTTCCTTCACTGAAATACTTCTCTCACCATGGTTTTGGATCAGTCATATCCTCCTCCTACCTCCAAGAACAGCCCAAAAAGCCAGAAAAAGTTGATGCAAAGTTCTGGCGTTCATAAATCACAGCCCCACTCCATGGCTGTGGAACACAGAGGGGGAGAAACATCATCTCCTTCCCTTTCCACGACCCCCCACCAAACTCCACCCACCTTCCTCTGACTCTTTTAATGCAGCCAAATTTAGCAGATGACAACTTCCTCACCATTTCACCACAACCTCCACAGGTTTTTGTTTGAGTCACTCACTGTGCGCTCGGGTCTTCACATCCCCTGTCTGCCGCTCAGCCATGTCAGAGTCTTTATTTACCTGTCAGCCTTTCTGCTTGTGGTTGTCTTAGTTGCCCACAATTCATGACAACACTGGCTGTGTTCTACTGACAGCCATTTTATTGCAAAAAGGGCTGCAAAGAATGAAACGAAAGCCTCGTGCAGGCTCATGTTGCAGAAATAACACATATAACAGGGGGGGTGGACAGAGCTAAAGAATGCTGTATGCTGGGAAAATGTTCCATGACACAACACAGCCTGATTAGGAAAAAAAATACTGTTATGCAACTACTGTTTTACAATCAAATGATTTTATTGATCTGTGTGTGTTTGTGCCTAAAAGAAGTGTGTGACTGCAGTGTCATGGCCCAGAGTGATAGGCCTGTCTCTGCATGCATGGCACATGCAGGTGAGCTCATTAATACACAAGGTTAGACTCACATGGGAGGAACATATTCATCTCATTATGGCCAAAGGCTATGACAGGAACTCTCAGTGCAGCTCTCTCATGTCTAGCACATAAACAGAGAACATCCGTAAACAGTTCTGAAGGCTCGTTTGTTCCAAATGGGTGGAGGGGAGGGATCGAGACAGAAGGCCAAAAGAGTGAAGCACTGCAGCTGATATTCCCTCAATGGCGGCCCATTTGGGAGGAGCAACATCAGGCTCCTCGGGGACCTTCTGCCTGTACAAACAAACCGACCCCGAGCCCCTGGTCTAATGGGAACCAGACCTGCTCAAGGACCAAAGCCCCTCTTTTCTTTCTTTCTTTCTCACTCCCTTCTCTTCTTCGTTTCTTTCTGTATGGCCGACGCTGTGTTGACTCACACTCCAGCTGAAGGACGCACTTCAATTATCCCAAACAGACCTGAAAGTATTCCCCCTTTTCCTTGTGCTGAGTTTTCCCACACAGAGACGGTTCACGGTGTTCCATTTTTCTGCATGGGCTCTGACCTTTTTGACCCTCAGGCAACCAGACTCCAGCGACCTGCTCTTATCTCAACACATGCTTTCTCTATCACTCCTCTTTCCTTCAATCTGCACACACAAAGCTGCCTGATGGCTAATGCCGATACTGGAAACATTTATCTTTCCCAGTCAAACCCATAACTCTGACAGTTCTGTTGACAAAACTGTGGAAGGCAGCGTTAGAAAATGTAGAATTAAAAGCCTAGCATTCCTTGAAGTAATGCATATCGCCCGCTGTCTTCCATGCCAGATTAAAACTGAGGCCATCTTATGTTGAGAAATGAGTTGTAGCTGTTTGGGTCAAACCTTGAGAATATGATTCTGTGCAATCTCATGCAAAAGTGCAATATCCCACATGATCTGTTTGGAGTTAGAATATGTGTTGTAAACTACTCTCAGTTACTACCATCAGTATCTGCAAAATTGACTAAATCATAGCCATTTTTGTATAAGCTTAGGGTCATTTAGCTGTGACAGCCATCTTTAATTAGGTAGAACCCAAAAATTAATCAGTTGTATAGGTATATACAAGGATTACAATCGAAGAATTTTATTGAAATATGTCCAGGTTTTTTTTTAGATATTTTGCTAACAGACAAACAGGGTTGACACCAACAGTTAATGCCAAGGTTAAAAAGGAAGAGGTTGTACAATGTTTTGCGTACAAAGTAAGTGTTGGGGATGACGCTCAGCTACTACCAGTTATAACCAGTTATAACCAGTTTTGTGTTTTCTAAGGTCAGTTAGCCATGGCAGCCATCTTGGGTTGACTCGAAAAGGTTATTAGTTGTCGAAGTGCATCCAATGGTTACATGCTAAAAGTTGTATTAAAATCCATGGAGTGGTTCGCAACATGAGCACACACACTCACTAACACAGATGTAGGCAGAAACATTATCACCTTTGAAGGCGGTCGATCTTAGTCGATTTGATATGGGTCTCAAAGTTAAGATTTAAAGATGACTTCTGCCTGTTGGGATTTGTTTCCAGGGCTTGTAGCTTCACTTTAAGTTTAAACACAGGACTGATTATTAAGAACTCAGTAACGTGTAGCTGAGCAAACAGACACCAGCTGGAATCTATGATTCAGCAAGAAAAGACACAATCTACTGATTAACTTTTGGAGTCAGTTCAAGATGGCTGCCACGGCTAATCAAACATTAGCAAATGCAAAATTGGCTCAGCTCAGTCAGTTTTACAGACACTGAACTAATTTTGGTGTGGCAATACATATTCTGGGTACATATTCTAACTTCCTTCAGGGTGCCAACTCGGTAAGTTGCAACAGGTTTGTTGCTGCTTTGTGCTGATGGTGCAGAACAACCCTCGAGTTCTACAGAACTGCTTTGCCACTCCTGGCTTGCAAAAGACAAAGACGTAAACTGTCAGAAATCCTGTAAATATCTCTTTTAAAAAAAAGGGAAATTTCAGAGAACTCATTAGAAGCTCACAAGACCAGGCAAAAACCAAGTTTAGAGTGTGGACTGTGTGTTTGTGTGTAAAAAGGGTGTTAAATGACTGCGAGCTGGGCATCAAATCAGCTCAGCTCGGCTCATCCCAGATATTTGCCCACGGGGGAACATTGAGGGGTTTGTGCCCAGATGTGTGGGAGGGAGATGGAGCTGAACAGTCATATCTAGTGTTAGTGAATTCTTTCAGCTCTTTAGACACAGTCAATTCTCGTCAATAAATCTGCCATACTTCCAGGGAATTGGCGTCTGTGACCCGATTACTAATTTTGATGCACAAAAGAGGAGCTTTTCTAGAAATGGTTTATGTGTGCGTGCATGGACTTCTTACATCAAAAAAATGAAAAGCAGAAGGACGATTTAGCTTGTATTTTTATGCCAAAGCTTATCATTCAGGAAAAAGAATGCAGAGATAAAGTGGTGCAGTTTAAGCAGCACCACATGTCTGAGTCCCGCTGTCACCGGGTCACAGTCAGTCCTCTCTGCGGCGTTTGTGCCGTCAGTGTGGAGGCTGCGTGTGTTTTAGGAGCCTTTTCTTCTCGCGGCCTGACTCCGTGCCAGGATTCATACTTTGGTGAAACAGAACATTCAGATAAAGACAGCAGCGAGACTGGGAGGACATTCACTGATAAACTTTGAACCGTCACAATGAGAACATTCAGACTTTGTAGCCGGGGATGTGCTGCTCTCACTCAGTGTCCGGCAGATAACCACGGTGACCTGAACTCCAAACTTCTGTCATGTAGTGAACATGGAATTATCAGCCGCTGACGAAGGAGAAGGTGGAGCAATAATGTTTTTGCCCATATTTGTACATGTGTAAAATTGTCTGTACTGTTAGTAAAATATTTGATGAACCACTGTATGGATTTTATTGAAACATCCTGAAAGTAATCAATGCTTGTACATTTATGATTAACTTTTGCCTCAACCTAATTCAAAATGGCTGCCACAGCTTATCAATCTGAGCCAACACAGAAATGACTTTACTCATACTGTATATGACTTTGTCAACTTTCAGCGTAAGATGATGCTCGTTTAAAGCTCTATCATGAAATGCAGCAAGTGATATGCATGTCTTCAAGGAATACTAGGCTTTTAATTTTAGTTTGGCAATTATCTGAGTTTTTAACAGTTTAATGACCTTTTACAGTTTCTCTGTAAAGCACTTAGTGTTCCTGTGTCGAATGAAGAGTGCTGTATAAATTGTGTTTTTGATAGATAGCGCCAAACATTTTCAGCAGGAGGCAGGCCAGTTTAGAGTGCATAGAAGGCAGAACTGCTGCTGAGTCTTACAGAATGAGCTCTGACAGAAAAAAACAAGTGGTAAGAGATGATGCCCTGATGGTGTCAGATGACTTTTTAATTTTCCGCTTTTACGCCTCTGCATCAACTCATAGTTCCATCTCAGCCATGTCTCTGAGACTGATGCAGCCGCATATCAGAATCAGAATCAGCTTTATTGTCATTCACACACAACATCAGAAATGCAGTGCAGAACGAAAATACAGTTAAGAACACTCTGTTCAGGAGAAGGACATACGTTACAGACATGGGTTGAACAGGAGTTCAGGTCATTCGCAAGACACTCGCGCTACCTTTTGCAGTTTGGAAGAGAAAGACACAATAGGAAGGATGAGCTAAAAAAAAGAACTTTGACCCTATGTTTACTCAGAAACACAGGAGCATACGCTTAAAAAAACTGCTCGCTCAGTGCAAGTAGGCAGGAGGGTGGGGGGCTTGGGTAAAAAACACATGGTGCTGGGGTAGGATGCAGCGGAGCCGGTGATATTACAGGGATCATACTCCGAGCTGGAACCAATCCGAGGCCTTCAAAGTCCAAAACCAGCTGTTATCATCCAAGCTCAGTTCATCAGAGTTCAGTTCTCTGTCACCGTCCCCTTGGCCTTCGGCTGGTCCATCC